>NC_056733.1:1474201344-1474281344 GCF_019279795.1 Protopterus annectens | reverse complement strand
CTCTGTGGTCGCTCCAGTTGTCGCATATGCCTGGTCAGGTACATGCCCGAAGGGTGCATTGTACAACATGACTGGTCTTATCAAGGCAGCGTACAACAGAACAATGACATCTTTGGACCTGGGTGCCATACTCTTGTTTATAAGTTGTGCAACATAAAATGATTTTCTTACTACTATAGAAACATGATGGTCAACACTAAGTTGCTACCTACACGTGTATTTTTAACTTAGTAATTTGCAGGACGTCTTACCAAAGGATACTATTATTCACTTCTTTGAGCTGAATTTATGACTGTGACTTTGACATCAGTTTTTAGACTGTATCAGGCCCTCTTGGAGGATGTTTGTGCTGTGGTGGATTCAATGAGTGCACCTAATTTGCAATTGTGTGCGAATCTGTTCAGCCAGTTGCCTCTGATGTTAGCATTGACTTCAGAAAAGTAAATGCCAAACAGAAGCAGCCCCAGCACTAAGCCTTGATGGACTCCATTAGTGACCATGCTTTTTATGGAGGTAAACTCTCCTGTCTTAACTCCTTGGGTCCTATATGTGAGCCAGGGGGTAATCCAATAGGTGATGTACGGGTTTATACCTAATTCATAGGTTCATAGTTGTATACTATAACTATATCACTAGGGTACTTTCAAGCCAAGCCTTGCAACCCAAATGTGACCAAAATTTTGATTTATACAAGGGTGATTTACTGACTGCCTCTGTCCATCAGAGACATAGATGACAGACCAGGGGTGAATTTTCAAATATGCATCCATTGCTCGAAGTTGCACTTAAATACGCTTAAAGATGAATTCTGCTTCTCATGGATGGGGATCCTGTTCTAGGGAATGAGAATTCTCTGAAAAACAAATCTCTCTCTCTCTCCCAACATTTCCTATTTCTTTTGCAAGCAAAATTTAGGCCTTTTGATTTAGATGTTCTGATGCTTTTTGTTTTGCAGATGTGTGTTCATCAAAACAAAATCCAGGGATGTCTTGTACACCAGGCAAGGATCACCTCTCAGAAGTCTGTAGTCTAGTGAGAGAGGACTTTGAACTAATCTGCGTAAGACCTTGTGTTTCCTCCTTGTATTCTTTTTGCAAGGAACCTTTGTGTAAGTTCCATCTGCTGCATGTGTCTGGTCAGGAACATACCTAAGGGGGCATTATACTCTATGACGAGGTCAGAGTACAGTGGTAAGATGACCTCTCTGAACCTGAATGCCATGCCCTTAATTATAAGTTGAGCAATATAAAAGGAGTTTCTTACTACTTTAGACATATGTTGGTCGATGGCTAGGTTACTATCTACATGAGATCCCAGATTCCTGACTAGTGAATCAACTTTTAGAAGTGTTTTTTTTATGATGTAGTTAGGTGGGGAGGCCAACTTCCCAAAATATACTATAATGCACTTCTTGGAACTGAGTTTTAAGTCATGGCTTTGGCACAAAGTGTTTGCCTGCATTAGACCTTCCCCAGGGGTGTTGTTATTTTGGGGGGGGATTCATTAATTGCTCCCAATTTGCAATCATCTATGATCTTGGTCAGCCTGTGACCTTTGACATTGGTTTTTGACCTCCAAGAAGTAGATGCCAAAGAGGAGTGGGCCCAGCACAGAGCCTGAGGAAGTCCAGTGGTCACTGGCCTCCCTGTGGAAGTGGCCTCACCAATCCTAACCTCGAGTCCTACAGTGAGCCAGTTAGCTATCCAGCATGTTATTGAGGGGTTTTGTATAGTTCCATAAGTTTGTTGACAATACCAGAGTGGGACATTGTATCAAATGCTTTAGCCAGATCTAGGTGGGTGGTATATACCACTTTCTGTTCATCTGTTGCCTTAGTGACCGTTTCAACAAAATCCACCAGGTTCAGAAAGCATGACCTTCCTTTGACAAAGCCATACTGGGATGTGTGTGTGTAAATATATATATACATATATATATATATATATATATATATATATATATATATATATATATATATATATATATATATATATATATATATATATAAATATACACACTCCACAGTGGACATGCGTGAATGGGTGTGCCTTCGCTGAAGTTTGAGCATCAGGCTGGCAACTCGGCACCATAAAAAATCTAGTGGACCGGAGGTCCGCTGTGGCAACCCCTAACCGGGAAAAGCCAAAAAGACAAACAATGCACTCATATACACACACACTCATGTATTGCAAAGTGGCTGTTAAATATCAGTCAGTTTACAGTTTAGACAGAAACTTCCAAAAAACAAAAACGATTAGCAAAACCAAAGGTTGTTCTATAAATATACTGCCACAAACATAGATCACTTATGTTTTCACACAAAGACCTGCTTCAGAGTGAAATATATGCACCCCCTACAAAATGAGATGTGATCCTATGCTTGTACATTTCATACCTAATGAGACATTAGTTACATCATTTGGAGAGCAGATTGGTCAAAGTATAAATGAACAGAGGACTACACGTGCAGTTCTGACTAACTCCATGATCTATGGCCTCAAAATAGAACTTGTCGGTGCTAGAATGAAAAAGGAAGTTATTTAATACTTTGAATGAAACTTGCACTCTATAGAGACAGAGACACACACACACACACACACACACACACACACACACACACACACACACACACACACACACCAACATCTGTGAAAGGTGGTGACCTTATTTTTTTAGTTCAACTTTTAAATAAAAACTACCGCAAATTATTTAAAAACTATGTTGCAGAGTTACATTCACAAAACGAAATTCATCATGTGCATCACAGTATTTCTGCCTTAGAAGGGACACTCTTATTTTATTCCTTCATGTCAGGAGCAGAAGTCCTGCAAATGCTGACTTTAACTTAAATCAAGACACAATTACGGTTAAACACACACACACACACACACACACACACACACAAAGGAATGCATGAAAATAGCAGCCTTGAGGCAGTTGGAAGGAAGGACTGCATAACAAATATGGTTTCAAAATGCAGAAGTTTGACAAATGAGGACGTGTTTATTAATGAATGCTTACACCATGTCTGAAAGTTGCTATCTTTGTACCACAATACTGAAAATGTTTTACTCTTGCTCTGATGATTTGGCATCAATAATATTACTTTTTTCATTCTGAATAAAAAAAAATGTAACCCGCATGCAAAAAAAAAAAAAAAAAAAAAAAAAAAAAAAAACATTATTGCAGCATTCACTGAAAGCGAAGTGTTTATATTGAAAATGTATTGTTAAGAACTGCCAAAGTTATCAGGCTAATTTACAAGGCTATAAAGCTTAGGTAGGTTTTTGACACCAGTTTTTTACCATGTTCATTTTAAGGCCACCTCTTTTTTTTTTTTTTTTTTTTTAGCAAACGTGGACTCCACATTTGGGATGCAACTGTTCAGCATCACTACAACATCCGCCTGCCAACTCATCCACCTGTCCACAACCTCCTTCTTCTAAATTTTGTATAGAGCCTGGCTGTCATGCATACCTCTTAACTGTACAGATTTTTGCAGAATGTCCAGATTTTGCCTTGTATTTTGATGGTTTTTCATAAAATTGTGGTTTTATGGCAAATTAGTGGTAAATCATTAAAGATTGAAGTTAGAAAATAATGACAGATGTTTAAGCTTCAGACTTCATACCCTTGAGAAAATTTATGCTAATGCAAAACCTGTATTCTATCAACCTTCTAAGTTTGTAAGTGCAAAATTTAAATCTTGTCCCTATTTTGGGGCCTTTGTCCCAGTTTTATATATGGTTTTGTCCAGATTTCTTGATCTAAGAGGTTGAGAGGTATGCTGTCACATCAACAGTGACCATCATCTAGAACCAATGTTCACACCACCAGGTGGCTAGGCCTGCCATAGTTCTTACACACACACTCACACACTTACACCTATGGCCATCTTGGGATGTCCAATTCACCTACTGCTTGTCTTAGGAATGTAGGATGAAACAGTAATACCTGGAGAAAACCCACAGAAGCACAAAGAAGACATGCAGACTCTGCACAGAAGTTAACCCAGCCAAGAACCAAACCAGAGAACCTTTTGCTGTGAGTAAACAATGCTACCCACTGCACCACTGTACCACCCCTCACTGGTGGTGACGTAGCATCAGTACAACAGCTCATGAAAAATGACAACAGTCCATTCATGGTCCAGAAAGTTCAGTTAAAATGCATTAAAAAGGAAATACCTACTGAAAAGCAGTGTAGTTCTTACCTCAAGTGCAACTCCCAAAAGTGAAAACAAGTGTACAGCTACACTTGTAACTGACAACCTGTGTATCTGGACTGCAAATATAAATGGAGATATGCAGTGCTGGGTGCACAAAGGAAATGGCAGGTGGGCAGCCTAAAACAATGAGCTGCCCTTTTTCTTTTAGGAAAGAAAAACTAAATCAATGAAAGCCTCTTTATGCACCCATTACTAGTGACATGAAGCTGGGGTTAAGAGAAGAGGACCAAGTGTCACACTGTCCTTCAGTAATGTAGCTGTAGACAGGGAGACAAACAGGAACAACAGACTGCTGCTAGTATTTCAGATGCAGTACTCTAGTGTTATTTACTGTTACATACAGGTACAAGTGAGGTCTGGTGAAACAATAACAAAACTCGAACTACAACAGAATGTGCCACTTTGCCATTTAGCACAGCTTACCAACTACACATATGCATCAACCACATCTGTATATTTTATATCTGGTCTAAGTCATACACATAACACAAAATGACAGTATGTATGCATCTTCTTTGAATGGCGCATTTTAATTTATACCAATGTTTAAAATATTAATGCCACACTATTTCTTGCAATGTTATCCCATAAAAGGGCAGAGGTGCGCATTAGTACTGGTGTCAGTGGAAGTTTACTTATACAAATCAGTCATGATGAGACACCCACACAGTCAGCACACCAGAGGTTCACACTTTCTTTATGGCAGGACAGTAACATCTGCCTATTTATCACTGGAAATCCTAAAGTGGTGAACTCCAGTTGGGAACACTTACCTGGTCTTCTCTTCCTGTACCCCTTTTAGATACTGCAACAAAAGGAGATACTGCCAGCACAGCTATCTAGACTTTTGTAAGTAATTTTATGTCATTTGTGAATATCAACATGATTCATATAAGATGCTTGTGTTACAAATGTATTAGAACTGTATGTCATGTATATATCAAACTAGGTTTGTACAGATGTGTGCTGAAAAAATATTTTATAAAGAGCTTATAAATAAAATTGAACCACAGCATGCCCAACTGGAAAAGAACAGAAATGTACATGCACTATTGTAGCTGTTTAAATGCATATATTTTAACAGTGGAGACTGGAACAAAGGAGGTAAACTTCAGTACAGAAAACCTTCAGAAAAATAGCTGAAATTGAATTACTTTATGGCAGCTAAAGACAGAATGTCTGTACTAGGGAGTTTTCTGTATTGTCTTTAAAGTGAAATGATTACTAGTTTTAAAGTGTGAAAGAATATGATTGTTTTATGACTTCTAGCATCTGCCAAAGAGCTGAGGTCTATGAATTTTCACAGGTAGATGCTAAATACTATTAACTTCCAGCAGTGGAGGTTTCACCTGGGATAGAGTCAGATGACAAGATATGATGTCATTCTGCAAGCTATCCCAGCAGTAATAGTTCAGTCATTAGTTTAAGAAGTCTGAGAGAGAGAGAGAGAGAGACAGCATTCTGCATTATGTCATTGATCTGACAAACAAATAGAAGATTCAGTCACCACATCTACCTTTCTCTTAAGTAAGCTAGCTAGGGTATAGTAATTCTCTTAGATACAGTCAGGAATATAGCAAAGCTTAGTTTAGACATTTTTCTTTATTTATTTGAGACTGTCCTGCAATGTTGTTTTAAATATCTCCTGTGGTTTTAAATTATGATGTCACTGTGAATATATGATGAGTATTTTCTTGTTCTTTTATTATTTATTATTAAAGGAAAACTGCACCCACAGACTCAAAAACATGCTTATTTCATTGTGGTTTGGTGTTTCCTACATTATAATGCCACTCTGGACTATTTACAGGTTTTTAAATATTTTTATACATAATTTCTGAGTCTGACCACATGGGCCTGGCATCTTGAAGTTATTCTGATTGTTTAGGCTGCCTCTAGGAATACCACAATGCAGTGCTTGTCTGTAAAAAAAAATCACATCACTCGGGCCTCTTTCTTCCTAAAGCTCCTGTCACTGCACTGATTTTACATGCATACACTGCTATCTTTCAGTCAGTTAGCTTTAAGTAACATTTCATGCCATTCAATGACTACTTAAAACACAAACAGTGCAAATGCCATAGAACAGACTTTCAAAGTGCTTTTTCCTGCTGCTTCTTTTTAGAATGACTAAACTGCAGTCTTTTGTGAAGCCTGAATTGCAGTACTTTGACTCATCTCCCATCCCCCTTCACACCTAACTTCTGTAGCTGTCAAAGTGTTAAGGGTAATTTGAGTTGTTACCTGCTGTGGTTGACAGCTCACAGCAGGAGACTTGACTCATGGACTGTTTCTTTGTTCTCGCCTTTACTTTCTGTATGGGTAGGGAAAGGACCAGGGAGCTGTGACATCACAGCAAGAGTGGGTTCTTAGGATGGGCATGGTGATGTCCGTTTGGGTAGGGATCTGGCCAGAAAACTACCTGTATTCAGTGGCCTTGATCAGTAAATTGGAGACTGCAGCAAGCTTTTTCAGGATGGGATAAAAGTTTTTTGAAAGTGAAACCACCACAGTACAGTAAGGTACTGTTCTAGTGGAGAGAAATACTTGATTTAAAATATTTTAAATGCTGTACTGATGTTTATTCATATCAGGAACAGTAAATAGGTAGAAAAAGGATAGAGAAGTTAAGCATGTAATAACAGAATCCCATTGTTGTCCTTTAAATGTATTTAAACCTTTTATTGTGGCTGATCTTTGTAAGAGATACTTAAGTTTTGACAGTACTTGCATATTTATTCAGAGACACTGTATGGGCCACTCCTAATAGCCTTCCTCTCGGTCAAACTACCATTTGTATTAATATTACACAGTAAGATTGGATACCCTTTGTTAAGGGCCTTAAAGTAGTTGATAAGGAGTTGGCTGGTAGCAGTGATAACTACCTTATAGTCTAGGCAAAACAGGGCATAGCTAGTAAATCTGTGCCAGTCTTTCCCAGGTGTGTGTGTGTGTGTGTGTGTGTGTGTGTGTGTGTGTGTGTGTGTGTAAATTAAACCTCAAAGGGTGTGTGTGCCACCTACTTGGGCAGGGACACGAAGCACTGATTGGACAGATAGGGTGCTGGAGGTCTTGGCTTGGCCACTCAGCTGAGATCTCAACTCTATAGTTATAGTTGTGCCACTGGGGAGTCTTACTGGGGATCTGGAGAAATAGGGAAAAAACAGTCCCGGACTGAATGTGGTCTCTGTGTGCACTTAAGGGAAATTACCCTTGATGCAGAGAGCTGCATCTAGAAATACTGTGTGTGTGTACTTGCTATCCTCTCAGTGTATGCCCCTCACTGGTGCCAGTGGTGAGGACTGAGGCTCCCTGATTACTGGTCCTGTGGTGGGTCATCACAGATACTTTGGAATTATGTTGAGGGATTTCCTCAAAAATACACTTTATTAAGACATATCCTTACCCTGATCATAGGTTGTGATGTGCAATGCATCATCACCAAATGCCTGTAAGATCCCAGAATCTGAACAATGAACTTCCCCTTTTCAATTATGTATTTCACTGCCACTGAAGCTAAGCAATCTTCTCAGGTCTGACCAGACTAATTTACTTTTAGACTTGGATACTTTGAAAAAGTACAGTTGTATAAAATCTTACCATAACAGTAGATGCCCTTGTCTCCAGTGTTACAGTGTTCTTTACCTAAGAGATCTCCTGTCAAGGATAGCCCAGTGGAAGACCAATGACATTTTCCATGAAAAGAATAACAAAAAGAAATTTCCTTAGAAACCCAGAAGGAGATGGTTTGCTTACAGACAGCTAAACCCAAAGTCCTGTGATGAAAGTAAACAATAACTTTAGTTTTATTCAAATTTCTGAGCTGTCTACATAAATCCAAGAAGAACCTTCTCACTTGCAGACTGCAGAGAAGGAAGAAAGGAAGATGATGAATAATGATTAAGGGACAACTCAGTGGCCACCTTGGGCATGAAAGAAGGATTAGTATGAAGGGTCACCCTGTCACTGTGGAAAACTAGGAAAGGAGGAACAACCATGATAGCCTGAAGTTCAGATACTCTTTTGGTTGAAGTGATTGCTAAAAGAAGAAAAGTATTCCAAGTACAATGCTGTAAGGAAACTGAAAAAGCAGGCTCAAAAGAAGTCTTAGCCAATTTTTCATGTGCAAAACTGAGGTCCCGAGAAGATGGAATAGGCTTTCTGGGAAGCCTAATATAAAGGACGTCTTTAAGAAATTGCTTCAACTCAAATCTAGAGGCCCGACAAGGAGTTCTGTGAAGGCAAGCAGAAACAGCTGCCAGGTGTGCTTTAACTGAAGAATATGCCAACCCAGCATGGAGCAGATCACATAAATGAGAGAGACCCAGGGGAACCTTCACAGATAAGGGATCCAGATGGCTAGAGAAGACTGAAAAACTGCTTCCATTTGGACATATACAGTTTCCTGGTAGTGGGTTTTCTACCCTCCTGCAGAACCCAAAGTACATACTCAGAAGAGAGATACCCGAAAGGGATCAAAACCCTATAAGCCACAGCATCAGATGAAGAGTGGACAAGTGAGGACGGATAAGAGATTCCTGGTCTTGTGTGAGAAGATCCACCCGGTGAGGTAACTTGTGATGATTGCCTCTGGCCAAGTGAGAAAGAAGGGGAAACCAATGCTGTCTTGGCCAAAAGGGAGTCACTAGCAAGATTTTGGGAGTTCTGCCTGACCTTATGCAAGACTTGTGGTAACACAGGAAGGGGAGGGAAGGCCTACAAAAACATTTCCTTCCAGGGAAAAGACAAGGCTTCCACTTTACAAGCCAAAGGACTTGGGATTCTGGAACATAATAAAGGAGGTTGTCTGTTTATACAGAAGGGAGAAATATCTACCTGAGGAATACCCTACTGATGGACAATGTCCAGGAACACATCTCTGTGAAGCATCCATTCATGAGCTTATGTGCTAGACTTGCTCAGGGAGTCTGCCACTAGGATTGTGCTTTAAGGGAATGTAAACTGCCTGAACAGTTATTTGATACTGAATTGCTAGATCCCAGACCTGAAAAGCTAGTCTACAAAGAAGATAACATTTTGTGCTCCTTTGTTGATATACCACATTGATGAGGTACTGTCTGTGGAAAACTGAGGGGTCCTGGATGAAAGTGGGAATGAAAAGCCTGAAGAGACAGCAGCAGAGCCCTTGTCTCCTTTATATTGATGTGGTCTGACCTCTAATGAGGAGGCAAGAGACCCTGAACCTAGAGGAGGCCAAATGAGGCACTCCACCCCCATGTCTGAGGTGTCTGTAACCAGCTCCTGAGTTGGAACTGGAGCTTGATAAGGAAGCCCTGGTTTGAGTGAAAGTTGATGAATCCAATACTGAAGCTTCAACTTGAGACAGGGAAGAAAAGATATGTGGAATTTCGGGGTATGGCAATGTTGAAGCCACATTGACATGAGGTTTCACTGGAGCTTACTCATACAGAACTTGGTGAGACTGAGTATGGGCATAGTGGAAGCCATGAACCCAAGAACCCTGAGAAATTCCCTGGTGGAGACAGATGCCAGAGGAAGAAGGAACAGGAAAAAGGCAATTAGACAGAACCTTGGGGTAGGCAGAGATGCCTGCATATGAACTGTGTGAAGTCTGTAGCTGAGGAAAATATGATCCCAGGAAGGCGTCAGAACTGATTTCTGAAAATTAATGGTGAACCACAGACGCTTTAAGAGGGAAGTAATACTCGAGATAATGAAGCAGTGTGTTGGGGAGGATGTTGAATAAGCAGACTGTCTAGATAGGGAAAGATCTGAATTCCTCAAACACTGCAAAGAATATCGACAGGACTGAGGCATTTGGTGAATACCTTTGGGACAGCAGACTGGCAAAAGGGCAAAGCAGAGAAAGTACAGTTGTGTACACTTACCATAAATGTAGATGTTTGAGTGTATTCACTGTTGCAGTCATCACATTTGGGTTATCTGCCTGCAGGTAGCCCTCAGCCGGCCTGAATACCAGAGTCTTTGGATTTCTGTGTCGGATGCTGTCGCTTCTTCCTTGACGTCAGGTCATCAGGGGTATAAAACATGCAACCGATGCCATTACATCCATTTTCCTTGCCCCAGATTTCAGGTGCCCTCACAATAGGAAGCAATTGTATGGTATGGTACACCCCCAGCAAAAAGTAAATACACATGATATAATACATGCCAAACCAGAAGGAAAGGTAAAGCCAAGAGAATTCAGGGGGCTGGAAGGAGGGTAACCAGGACTGCAACAGTGAATACACTCGAACATCTACATTTATGGTAAGTGTACACAACTGTACTATGTTCTTCATGTTTCACTGTTGCAGTCATCACATTTGGGTTGATTCCCAAAGCTAAGGAAGGGAGGAGGAAGTTAAAGAGCATTAGGGCCAGCTATTAATCCCTGCAAGACTGTAGTGGCAAATCCAGCTCTGAATTTAGAAAAGGTAGGCAAGTGGTAATGCTTGGTGAAGGTATGTACAGAGCTCCAGGTAGCAGCTTCTAGATGTCCCTGGTAGGGACCCCTCTCAGAAATGCCGCAGAGGTAGATGCAGCCCTGGTGGAATGTGATCCTCTCCCTTGTGGGGTAGGTTTTCCATGGTGCTTGTAGCAGAAATTAATGCAATGGGCTATCCATTTGGAAATGGTTTGCTTTGAAATAGCCTTCCTCTCTGCTCTTGCAGTAAAGCTAACTAGCAGCTGTTCAGATTTTCTTATAGATTCTATTTGGATAGGACTAAGCCTAAGTATTCTGTGCATGTCCAGAGAGTGCAGTATTCGTTTCCATTTGTTTTGTGGATTAGGGGAAAAAGTAGGTAAATGAATGGACTGATTTAGGGCCACAGAAGACACCACCTTGGGCATAAAAGAAGGATTAGTCCTGAGGGAAACTCTGTCCATATGGAAGGTAATGAAGGCTTCCACTGCCATGAGGGCCTGTAATTCAGACACTCTTCTAGCTGAAGTAATGGCTGTAAGGAAGCCTGTTTTCCAAGAAAGGAATTTCAACTCTGCTGTAGCAGCTGGTTCAAAGGGGGGGGGGGTGAGCTTTTCCAATACAAAGTTAAGGTCCCAGGCTGGAGTGGGAGCTCTCCTGGGGGGTCTTAAATTTTTGGCCCCTCTAAGGAATTGCTTTAGCAAGGGGTGAGAGAAGAGGGGTGGCTCAGTATTACAATGTGCTGAAATGGCAGAGTCATGAATTTTAATTGACGAGAAGGATAGGCCCTTGTGGAGCATTTCTGTTAAGTACTGTAGAATATGAGGTAAGCTGGGCACCACTGTGCCCATCCCCTGAGCTAGATTCCAGGAGCAGCATCTTTTCCACTTTTCAGCATACGATTTTCTAGTACTAGGCCTCCTTGCCTTCAGAATGACACCCAGTACCTGCTTACTGAGGGATGCTAGAGGAGAGCTCAAGGAATTAGCCAGGCTGCAAGGTTCAGGGTTTGAAGCTGAGGGTGCAGAATCTGGTCCACCTGCTGGGACAGCAGGGAAGGGGTCTGAGGCAGGTGCCATGGTTGTAGCACTGTCAGACTGCGCAAAAGGGGGTACCAGTGCTGGCATGGCCAGCCTAGTGCAATCAGTATTGTCCTTGGTTTGTCCTGTTTGATCTTTAGTAGGACCTTCAAGAGGAGAGGCAGAGGGGGAAAGGCATAAACTGAGAGGCTTTCCCAAGTGAAGGACAAGTTATCCACTTTCCAAGCTTGGCTGTGGGGAGTTCGTATGCAGAATTTATGCAATTGGTAATTTTGAGGGGAGGCAAACAGGTCTACCTCTGGAGTCCTCCATTTGTTCTTCAAGAAGTTGAATATTTTGGGTTCTAGTTTCCATTCGTGTGGGTCCATGAGATTTCTGCTTAGGTCATCTGCCAGTGAATTTAGTTTTCCTGGCAGGAATTGAGATTGCAGGTGTACTTGGTAGCTCAAGGCTGTGTTCCATAGAGCCATGGCTAGTCTGCAGAGAGGGTACGAGTGAGTTCCCCCCTGCTTATGTACCACATAACTGTGGTGTTGTCTGTCTTTACCAATAGTTGTCCTGGAAGAATACGGTCTTTGAAGGCTGTCAGAGCATTCTGTACAGCTGACATTTATTTTTGATTGATATGCAGGGTGCATCTGTCTCTGAATGCCCTGCCCTGCCATGTGAGCCCCCCATGCATAGTCTGATGCGTCTGTTGTTTGGGTGGCAGGGGGTAAAGTGAATGGGAGTCCCTTGTTGTGGTAGCAGGCCTCTGCCCACCAAAGGAACTCTGTCTTCATACAAGGAATGATAGAAATCATGGTTTCCAGGTCCTGAGAATGTTAACACCATAGGCTTTTTAGATACCATTGGAGTTTCTTCATATGTAGTCTTGCATATGGAATTAGTAAAATGCAAGAGGCCATGAACCCCAGGACTTGCAGTATTTTCCTTGCAGATAGCTGGGGAGCTGGGGTTTTGTGGCCAATAGTTTGAAGTAGGTTGTCAAATAACAGTTAGTTATGTACTCACCATAACTTTAGATGTATGTAGTCCATCTCGCCTCACATTCTTCACTTGTGGGTTCGGAGCTGAATGTCGGCTCTGATTCAGCCTATATACTAGCTTGAAAGTCTTTGATTGGCTGGGCTAAGATGGTATCCCACAATACACTGCTCCACATCCCCAGATCTAGTTTGCTGCCAACAGAAGTATCGTATCCATCACCCAAACACACACACACACCCATAACAACGAGGTTCAACAAATTATCCAAAGGGACTCTGTAACCTCAGAAGTACAAGGAGATCCTCCAAAACCTCCAGGCATGGGGGACGGTGGGGGGGTAATGAAGAATGTGAGGCAAGATGGACTACATATATCTAATGTTATGGAGAGTACATAACTAGCTGATGTTATGTAGTCCTATCTCGCCTACATTCTTCACTTGTGGGACAGCGTCCCTAGCACCTACATCCTGGGTGGCTCAAAGGAAAATACTCCTCAGCACTGTGGAGCCAAAAGATGATCTGTCCCTGGACACCACATCCAATTTGTAATGGGAAACAAACGTGTGAGAAGCCCATGTTGCAGCCGCACATATATCATCCATGGATAACCTAGCCTGAAAGGCTGTGGAAGTGGAAACTGCTCTGGTAGAGTGTGCTCTGACTGGAAAAGGCAGGCTCTTTCCCCCCCGACTAATAAATAAAGGAAACGCAACCAGCTATCCACCTAGAGATGGTGACCTTGGAAACCACAGACCCCAAGCGATTCTCTGAGAATGAAACGAAGAGCTGGTCTGACTTCCGCCAATCTTTAGTCCTGTGTAGTTAAAAGCGTAGTTGCCTATGAACATCCAACAGATGAAACTGGTACTCTGCCTTATTGGAGAAGTTGGGGAAGAAGACCGGCAGCTCAATGGACTGATTAATATTCGATAAGGAAGCCACTTTGGGAAGAAAGGACGGATTTGGTCTGAGAGAGACTCTATCTTTATGGAATATCAAATATGGGGGCTTGACTGATAGGGCCTGAATTTCTGATACTCATCTAGCCGATGTGATAGCTATCAAAAAGGCAAATTTCCATGTAAGAAATTTTAAATTGCAGGAAGCTGTGGGCTCAAAGGGTGGCAGAGTGAGGGCCTGCAGAACAAAATTGAGGTCCCAGGGCATAACAGGTTGAGATACAGGGGGACGAAGAAGAAGAGTGCCTTTCAGGAATGCTCTACACAGCCTGTGTGCCCTTAAGCTAGGTTCATAAGCCACATGATAATTTGAAATAGCCACCAGCTGAACTTTGATGGTGGCTGAGGCAGACCCTTGGTAGAATAAATGAGACAAAAATTCCAAAACAGAATCAATGGGGGCTGTGTAGGGGACAATACCTTTGGACTGGGCCTTTTCCACTTGCTAGAGTAGATCTTCCTAGTGGACGGCTTATGAGAGGATGAAAGAATATGGACCATGTCTGGAGAAAAATCGTGACAACTGACTATGGATGGAAGTGGAGTAGCCAGGCAGTCAGCCGGAGAGTCTCCAGGGAGAGGTGGAGCTGTCCCGACATATGTGTCAGCAAGTCTGGACGAGGGTCCGGAGTCCAAGGAGCATCCATGATGTAAGGTTGAAGGAAGGGGAACCATACTAGTCGAGGCCAGTGTGGCACGATCAGAATCAATCTGCTTCCCAGGATAGCGCTTTCTGAATCACCCTCGAGATAAGGGGAAACGGAGGGAAAGCATACAGCAGACCCGTGGGCCAATTGTGCACAAGAGCATCCCTTGGAGATTCCCCCGGTGGGGGTATCAGCGAGAAGTAGCTGCTGCATTTCGCATTGAGGGAGCTGGCAAGCAGATCACAGCAAGGCTGAGCCCATTTGCTGAATATACTGTCAGCCACCCGGTGGTAAAGGGACCACTCGTAAAGCATGAGGATCACCCTGCTTAGCCTGTCTGCAATCACATTGGTTTTCCCAGGGATGTGCGTTGCCACCAAGGCCCGTTGGGAAGCTATCACCCAATTCCACACTCTCATGGCCTCCCTGCATAGTGGGTATGATCTGGTTCCTCCTTGTTTGTTAAGATACCACACTACTGACATGTTGTCTGAGTGTATTGCAATAGTCCCTAGAGGGAGGACATCCTGAAGTGCCTGCAACACTAGGAGCACTGCCCTCATCTCCAGGACATTTATGTGCAAGTCTATCTTGTGCTCCTGCCATGTGCCTTGGACCATCCTGCTGAGATAATGCCCCCCCCCCAATCCGGGAGGCATCCGTGGTCACTGAGACGTAGGGAAACCCTTTGTTCCACCCAACCCGGTAGCCAAAGTTGTTGATGCATAGCCACCAACTGAGGTCCTGCTTGCATTTGCCTGTGATTAAGATAGGATGGGATTGCGGTAGTCTTTGGAAGGACCATTGGGCGAATAGCAGCCATAGTAGGATCCTCATATGTAACCTCGCTAACGGGACCATCATGATAGTGGATGCCATTGTCCCCCGTAACTGAAGAACTAGTCTTGCCCTCACACGTGTCAGAGGCATCATCATCCGAACCTGTTGTTGCAACCCTGTGATCCTCTCCATAGGTAGGAACGCTCTCAACCGAATAGTGTCCAACTCTGCTCCTATAAATGAGACACGCTATGAGGGTAGCAAGGCAGATTTTTTCCAGTTTATTGTGATGCCTAACTGGTGACAAAGATCGATGGTAGTACCTCTGTTTTTAAGAAGTAGATGCTTGGTGGGGGCGGATAGGAGCCAGTCGTCCAGGTAAGGAAACACCTGGAATCCTTGACGTCTCAAGTGAGCCGTCACCACTGCCATGCACTTGGTGAACACCCTGGGGGCTGTGGTGAGACCAAAGGGCAGGGCTCGAAACTGGAAGTGCCTGGCTCCCAGCCGGAAGCGTAGATGACATCTGGATGCTCTGTCCATTTTGATGTGGTAATAAGCATCCTTCAGGTCGATGGAGCACATCCATACTTCCTTTCCCAATAATGGGAGAATCGATTGTAGCGTGACCATCCGGAATTTAGACTTGTGTACGTAATGATTGAGTCGGCTGAGATCCAAAATGGGTCTCAGGTTCCCCGTTCTTTTCGGCACCTAAAAGAATCTCGAGTAAGTCCCTAATCCGAACTGGTCTGTGGGGATGGGTTGGATGACTCCTTTTTCTAGCAGCTGAGAAATCTCTGTTGCTGCATGACCCCTTTGACTGGGTGGAATGTCTGGGATCCTATTGACGGGGGGGGGGGGTGTGGAGTGAAATGGGATGGTGTAACCTCCAGCGATTATCCCTAATACCCATCTGTCCTGGGTGATGTTGACCCAGGCTTCCGGATACCGGGAAATTCGACCTCCAAGTGGCTCTGGAGAAGCACAGCTGGGCACACCCTCAGGAATGAGAGTATGGGGAACCGTAAAAGGAATCATGGTCCCCAGAATTGCGGGGGCCCCCTCTGCCTCTGGGGCGACGTCTCCCTGAATATGACCCCCTCCCCTGCCTCGGGGGGGGGTCTCACCCTGTGTGGTAGGAAAAGACCTTTGTGATTTTTTAAACCACATTTTTCCCCCTCGCTGAGCCTTGAGATAAGGCCTCAACAGGAGGGAAAAATGGACTCCCACGGCAGACAAGGTCTTTCCCTCTTGCTCGCACCTGGTGAGTGTGTCTTTCACTTTGGTCCCGAACAAGGAGGAACCATCGAAGGGGGCATCAGTAAAGGAAGACTTAAAGGCCTCCGCAAAGTGACACAGGCATAGTCAGGCTTGCTTCCTGAGGGCCACTCCTGAACTAGCCGCCCTACTAGCTCCCTCGGCCGTGTACGAAATCAGTCGCATGAACGAGTTAGCAATGGAGTTGAGGGTAGAGAGCTGAGTGTTGACAGTCTGTGCCACTGCCTCAGGCACGTTTTCGTTAGAGTATCTCCTAACTCCTTAAGGAGATCTCTCTGGAGCCGCGTGAAATGAGACAAATAATTCAGTGACCGCAAGGTAAAGGTCGCTGAAGACAGTGTACGCTTCCCGTACCGATCCATAGTCCTAGACTCCTTGTTAGGAGGATGGACCGAAGAGGAAGACTCAGCAACTTCCTTCTGTGTGGCTGCCGCCACCACCATAGCATCTACCAGGACTCCCTTTGTTAAAAGTTCTTTTCCTTGGGGAGCAGACAAAAATTTGTTGGGAAAATTTGTTGGGGCGTCGAGGAACAGGCTCCACGGAGTCAGGAGTCTCCCACACCCTCCGACAAATAAGGTCCAGGAGCTCGTCAAAGGGTGGAGACACCCAGGAGGGGGAGGGCTGAGTGCCAAAGGCCTTAAGGAATACTGACTCCTCCTCGGAGGGGGTCTTGGAGGACCAGTCTCCTCTTTGTTTCAAGATCTCCAGGATATCAGAGAATGAAACGTCCTCAGAGGAAGACTTAGGGGACCCCTCTGATTCCTCGAGGTCAGTATCGGAAGTGAGAGACTCGTCCTGGGAGTCTATGTGCTTCCTCTTGCACAATTTCTTTCTGGGGGGTTTCCACAGGCACAGGCTCTGAGGGCCCCTCAGAAAGAAGGTGACCACTCGTAGCGGTATCCTTAGGCCCCTGCGCTCTGCTATCCAGGGATAGGTGGGTGTCAGAAGCTCCCGCCGGTGTTGTGGGGGACGGAAGAACCAATCCGAGAGAAGTAGCTGACCTAGCCAGCGTGCTCCGCATAGCCTCGAAGGCGGGACCTCCAGAATCGGAGGACCGACTGCCTTCCACGGCCATGACCGGGACCGGTGTCCCCACAGCAGTGGCACCAATGGGAAGGCTCGGAACCGAAGGGTGTTCCAAGGTATCCCCCTCGGGCCCGACCGAGGAGACCAGAGTCTCGAACCCTGTGAACGGAACCGGCAAGGTCGGAGCCGATGCGGGCACCGATAAACCCCGCTGGGGATTGGCGCCGGCATAGGAACGTCCCTCGGAGCGGAGCTTACCGGCTCCGACGACAAGGATGCGCTCGGAGGTGGAATAGCAGGCACAACTAACAGAGCTGGCTCCGGAGCCGACTGGGTCAGAACCGAGAAAAGTTTGGCCAACACCAGCGACTGTAGGAGCCTCTGCACCACACTATCTACATCCAAATCGTAAAGCCTGGAGGATTTGGAGGAAATGTATGGAGACCTAGACCTCCTATCTGGAGAACCTTGCCTCAAGCTTGGCGACCGGCTCCGAATCGGTTCCAAAATTATGGGAGCGGACGCAGACTCAGTCGACACAGCTACCTCCTGCGGCCCTGATGTCGGTGGAGCAGAGGAAGCAGACTCAACAATGGTAATTTTACAAGGTGGCTCCGAAGCAATAGATGGAGCCAGAGACCTTTTCTTGGATTTGGAGGATTTAGACTTCGACTGGGAGCTGGGAGCCAAACCTAAATCCTCCTCAAAGGATGGTTTTAGCAGTCCCTTTAGGATCACTTTGTTTTTCCTCTCTTGGAGCACCTGAGGACTAAAGGCATGGCAGAAACTGCACGACTCCTGAAGGTGGATGGCTCCAAGACAGTAAACACAGACCGAATGTCCGTCTGTGATAGACATTTTATAGGCACACTTTGTACACTTTTTAAAGCCCGAGGGCTTATGCTCTTTTTGTTCCTTAGACATGCCAAGCCAACAATTGCAGCAGCCTCTACTGACAAAAGGCGGGAAACCGCTGACACAGAAACCAGTGAACATGAAAAACACAACCAAGGCACAGGGAAGAACCTTTGAATAAAACGGTTCTCAACTTAAAAAAGGAAAACGCACCTAAAGACAGCCAGAGAAAAAACACAAGGAGGACTAGGTCCTCTAACTTAAACGGGCCTAGCCAGAGGGGAGTAAGGGATACCACACACAAAACGCACTTGCAACCTACAAAAAGTAATGCAGCAACAATACTAAGAACAACTCTATGTGTATACACACAATTAGCCAAAAATTAGCCAAAAATCTTCACAAGAAAGAGTTTTTTGCAATGCTTAGCCACAGCCAAGTCAAGACCATGTCCGAGCTCTACAAGCGGCAAATGAGATCTGGGGATGTGGAGCAGTGTATTGTGGGATACCATCTTAGCCCAGCCAATCAAAGACTTTTGAGCTAGTATATAGGCCGAGTCAGAGCCGAAGAACCCACAAGTGAAGAATGTAGGCGAGATAGGACTACATAACATCCTTGTTTCTCCTGAGTGAGGAATGCCATCTGGGAAGTTGTGTTCAAGCTTGCACCCAGGAATACAATCTGTTGGCAGGGTACTAGTTGAGATTTCTTTTCGTTGATGGTGTACCCCAGAGAGGTTAGAAGTTTCTTTACGAATGCCAGGTGTTGTAATAGCAAGTCCTGGCTTTCTGCCTGAATAAGACAATCGTCCAAGTATGGGTAAATTTGAATATTTCTCTGCCTGCAAAATGCAATTGCTGGAGCTAGACACTTTGTGAATACCCTGGAAACAGTAGATAAGCCAAAGGGAAGTGCAGAGAACTGATAGTGCATGGAGTCTGCCCTGAAGGGTAGGTATTTCCTGCAAGATTCCCTTATAGGGACATGGAGGTAAGCTTCCTTTAAGTCTTGGGTTGCCAGCCAGGCATCCTTGGCTAGCATGGGAAGAAGCTGTTGCAGAGTTTGCATTTTGAATTTTGGAACTACCAGAAAGGTGTTGAGAATAGAGGGGTCCAGGATAAGACGCCATGAGTTGTCTTTTCTGGGTACCAGAAAAAGTCTCGAATAAAAACCTTGTTCTCTTTGTTCTGCTGGGACAGGTTGAATAGCCCTGATATTGAGAAGAGAGAGAACCTGCTTTTGGGCCTCCACCCATTGATTTGGGGGTAGGTCTGGCCAACCATTTGGGGTTGGTAGTGTGTGGAAGTGGAACCTGTATCCTTGGGAAACTATGTTCAAAACCCATTTGTCCTGGGTAATGAATTCCCAGTTTTTTGCATGCAGGGCGAGCTTTCCTCCTAAGGGAGCAGGTAGTTGAGCAGGGCTTGGAAGTGTTACGGTTAAGTCTTTGTGCCATTTTTCTGTGGGGGGTGGCTTACTACTCCCTGCTTTGGAAGTAGGAGCTCCCCACTGTTTAGGTCTGTGCGCAGCTTGAGACTGTAGCGTAGGTGGTCTGCTATTCTTGGGTTTGGACTGAGAAAGCCTAGAAGGGACTGGAAAGGACCAGTTCTTTGAAGGCTAATGCCGACCGAATCTGGGAGGCTGCACTTGTAGGAAATCTTTAACAGTTTGCATAGATTTAGCTTTTTCCTCCATCCTTTTGAGGAGGACTTCTGCTTTGTTGCCAAAAAGGCGGTCTTGGTTTAACGGAGCATCCAGTACTTTAGCTTTTACATGATCTGGCAAGTTTTGTTCCTTAAGCCAAGCATACCTTCTAATTACAGACCCAGAGATAGCAGCCCTGCAAGATGCTTCTAAAGTGTCAAAACCACATTGCAAAGTATGTTTACCAACTTGTTCTGCAGAATTAATTAAATCCTGCAATTCTTTGTGTTCAGTACAGTCAGGAATCAACATAATTTTCTGTTTAAGTAACCCCATAACATGCTGCTGAACTGGCAATTTAAAGCCCTAATGGCTAAAGTAGCAGAAGTGTACACTTTCTTACCCCATCTGTCTAAGGCTCTAGAATCTCTATCAGCAGGGGGTAGGATTTTTGGCAGCAGTAGCCTTAATGCCTTTTGGTCCTTGGGAAATGGTCTCTGGATCCGCAGAAGGATTCTTGAAGAGGAACTTGTGAGAGTCAGGTACTCTGTAGTACCCATCAGGTTTTCTGGGAGCTGGAGGTAAAGTGTCTGGAGTAAGGCTAGATTCCAAGAAAGCATCATCTACAATGTCAACAGGAGGGATAGCTAAAGGCCTGTGTTGAGGTAGTAGTAAGAATTTCCCAAGTCTCTTTTTGGACTCAGAGTAATCCTGGCCTTCCCAGTGGAAATGCTCCCTAAGAGTGTGCAAGGTTTCACCGAAAGAAAAATCCTCTGGGGGGGAAGCAGAGGGAATGGAATCCTCTGCATCAGAATCCTCACAAGTAGATAAGGGAAATCCTGGTAATCAGAAGAAACAGAAATATAGAAAGAAAGTCAGTTCTAGGTCTCTTAGAGGGGGGGAAGGCTGGCTTCCCCTAATTAAGGTAATAAGGTCTTCAGCCATTCTAAACATTTGTTTTTTAGGCATATAGGCCTGAGCCTGCGGTTTGGTCATCTGTTTTCTAGGCGTGGTGCGAGTTTTTGACCTGGAAGAAAATGATGGGGTTTAATATGAATGTCTGTAGGCCTGAATACACCCTCAGAAGTCGGGTGCCTGCACAGCGGGCTCTGAACCCATCCATAGTCGAAGAAGCATCTCGCAGTATACCAGACTCCGAATGGGTCTCAGTAGAGGCCTGCGAATAAGAAGTAGCGGGTATCAGAGGCTGCGAAAGCACCTCACTGAGTACCGGCGGACTGTCGACTAGCTTAACGGAAGCGTCAGCGTCAGTTTTGGACTTATGCGGTCTGTCTCTGTCTTTATCCTTACATTTTTTTCAGAACATTGGTAGTCGGATGGCTTGATGAAGCCATTTCAGAGTACACAGAATGAGTAGGAAAGTAATTAGCTGAAAAAATAGCCTGACGACAAATAGTTCAGGCATTGAACAAGGCACAAAACCGACGAGGGACGTCGTGGTCTGGGCCTAAACAGGGAATGCAGTAAGAATGAAAATCTCTATGAGATATTTGCTTTCCACAGGTAAGACAATTGTTAACTTTTACTGACATCGGTTAGAGCAAGAAAAAGGATCTCCAATGGGGTACTTAGCTTTTTTTAAGACTTCGGGTCTGAAACTTGAAAACGAAAATTTCAGGAGTTGGCCGACTGGCACTTGCGAACTGCTTCTGCTTCGGGCACCACACGGCAAGAAAGACTGATGTAATGGCATCGGCTGCATGTTTTATACCCCTGACGACCTGATGTAAAGGAAGAAGCGACAGCATCCGCAGAAATCCGAATACTCTGGTATTGAGGCCGGCTGAGGGCTACCTGCAGGCAGATAACCCAAATGTGATGACTGCAACAGTGAAATATGAAGGACACCTGAAAATGCAAGGAAGAGACAGAGAAACATAAGTTCCTCAAGAGGGAATGGATGGGGATGTGAAGGCATGAATTCTTGAGATCCAGAGATACAAGAAAGGCCTGGGGTAGAAGAAGTGGAAATGATGTCTGCAGAGAAAACATCAGAAAGGAAGGAATCTTGAGAAAGGTGTTCAGCTGGGAATGATTCAGAATTGGTCTCCAAATGCCCTCCTTTTGTGGGACCAGAAACATTCTGGAATAAAATTCATTCCCTACCTGGCAGGAGACATAGCTTGAATCATCCCCTGAGCCAAAAGAGTGAAGAACTTCTCAGAAAAAAATAGAGCTGTTCACAAGCAGGTTGTGACATGCCTGAGAAGAGAGGAAGGGACTGCCATACCATGAAGTATCCCTAACAGATAATGGCCAGAAGACAGAATCTGAAGGGATCCATAGCCAAATTGAAAGAGACAGGGAAAGATGTAGGGACAAGGGATCCTAACACAGGGAAGGGGGAATCAAACTGTCAAATAGAATCCAGCTTGTCCTGAAAAACAGGTTTCTGGGCGACAGGAGTCTGAGTAAACTTAGCAGGAGGATCACGCCTAGAACCCTTTTTGCCCTTAGGAGGACGGCAAGATTGCCTATGAATAAAGGCAGATTTGAAGGGATAATTCCTCTGAAATTTGGAATAGGAAAACAAGAATACATTTCAGCTCCTGCAAAGCTTTGCCCTTGTCATGGAGAGACTTGAAAAGCTCAGCAGCTATAGATCCAAAAAGGTTTTACTACCCAAACCAGTATCCTAAAGTTTGTCCTAAATGTCATCAAGCAAAGCCTGAAGACAAAGCCAAGAATGATACCTCATAACTGAACCAAAGACAGCAGCCATGGAAAAAGCATCAGCTACATTTGTTTGAGTAGTGGGCAACTTGAGAAGTAGAGCCCAGCAGGGAAATATCCAAAACCTTCCCCTCTGAGTCAGGAAGGTTAGAAACCACATCAGAAACCTGAAAAAGGACCATACTGGGCCATATGAGTCTGGTAAGTGATGGCCTTAAAGGATAAAGTGACAGCAGAGTAAACTTTCTTGTCCAATAATATCTTGCTGTGGCACTTGTTGAATAGCCCTCATGTCCATGAGAGCTGCGACTTGTTTTTGAGCCTCTGCCCATTGATTTTTTGGGAGGTCTGGCCAACCATTTGCCCTTGGCAGGGTATGGAAATGAAACTTGTAGCCTTGTGACACTATGTCTAGAACTCATTTGTCCTGGGTTTTAATGTGCCAATTTTGAGAAAAAAGTGCTAGTTTCCCCCCTAAGGGTGCTGCCAGAAGATAAGCGCTTGGCGCAGGCAGGGGGAAGTCATTGGGTCTGTTTCCTGTATGATTGTGCTTTGTCTTCTCCACCTTTAGAGGCAGAAGCACTCCACTGCTTAGACCTGTAGGATCCTTGCGGCTGTGATCTGCCTCTAGGGCATTTGGATCTGCCCCTTTGAGGTCTGCCTGAGACTGGAAAGGACCAATTCTTTGTAGGCCAGTGTCTGCTAAATCTAGGTGGCTGTACTTGTAAGAAATTCTTGACCGTTTGCATAGATTTAGCTTTGTCCTCCATTTTCTTTAACACCTCTTCTGCCTTAACACCAAACAAGGTATCATGTTGTAAAGGAGCATCTAATAATTTTGCTTTAACATGGTCAGGCAGATTTTGTTCCTTTAACCAAGCATGCCTCCTAATGACAGAACCCATAACAGCGGCCCTGCAGGAGGCCTCCAGAGAATCAAACCCACATTGCAAAGTATGCTTTCCAACTTGTTCAGCTGCATGCAATAAATCCTGCATTTCTTTGTATTCTGCACATTCAAAATTTGCCATCATTTTCTGTTTAAGCAGTGTCATGATATATTGCTGATATCTGAGCATATGAAACTGGCAATTTAAGGCCCTTATAGCCAAAGTAGCAGATGTGTAAATCTTTTATCCCCATCTATCCAGTGCCCTAGAATCCCTGTCAGAGGGGGTAGGGTTTTTTGCAGTAGAAGCCTTGACCCCTTTTGGACCCTGAGAAATAGTTTCTGGGTCAGCAGTAGGGTTTTTGAAAAGGAATTTATGAGAGTCAGGGACCCTGTAGTATCTGTCCAGCTTAACAGAAGCTGAAGGTAAAGAGTCAGGGATCAGACTAGACTCCGAGAACACATCATCTACAATGTCCAACACAGGCGGAATAGCTAGAGGCCTGTGTTGAGGTAGTAAAAGGAAGTCTCTGAGCCTTTTCTTAGATTCTGAAAAATCTTGGCTCTCCCAGTGGAAGTGCTCCTTCATGGTATGCAAGGTTTCCCCAAAAGAGTAGTCCTCAGGAGGAGAAGCTGAAGAAATTGATTCTTTAGCTTCAGAATCCTCATGGGGGGAAGAGAATATTCCTGATCAGAAGAGGAATCAGAAGAAATGGAAATCTGATCTGAAGATTCATAGTCTGTCTCTTGCCTAGGCCTCTTATCAGGAGGGGGATGGGAACCCTTGATCAAGGTAATTAAGTCTTCGGCCATTTCGAGCATCTGTTTTTTGGGCATGGAGGCCTGTCCTTGTAGCTGGTGAACTTGTTTCTTTGCCTTTAAAGGTGTTTTAGTCTTTGAAGTCGATTTAATATAGAATTGTTTAGGTCTGAATACACCCTCAGAAGCCGATGCCTGCTCAGCGGCTCCGGACCCATCTGAGGGAATAATCTCTGGGGCTCCAGTACCTTGAGTTTCCAGTGGCCTGGCCGACTCCACGTGGGAGTCGGTAGCGGCCTGCGACTCTAAAGTAGCTGGCGTCAGGGGCTGCGAAAGCACCTCACTGAGAACCGGCGAACTGGCGACTTGCTTAGGAGAAGCTTCGTCATCGGTTTTGGACCTCGGTTGCCTGTCTTTTTCTTTGCGTTTTTTGTGAACTCTGGTAGTCAGATGGCTATCTGATGACATTGTATAATTAAATCTTCGCCCAAAATAGCTTAATGCAAAATCGTACCGACGCTTAATAGTGCGTTGGTTAAATCTAGCACAAAACCGACAACTAGCAACGTCGTAGACAGGGCATAGGCATGGAATACAGTAAGAATGAAAGTCCTTATGAGGTATTTGCTTCCCACAAGAAATACAATTATTAACTTTTTCTGACATCGTTCTGGAGCAAGAAAAAAGTTTCCCCAATGGGATACTTAGCTTTTAATGAAGACTTCGGGTCTGAAACTCGTACATGAAAATCTCAGGAGTCAGCCGACTGGCACTTGCGAACTGCTTCTGCTTTGGGCACCTCACGGCAAGAAAGACGGATTAAAATGGTGTCGGCTGCATCTTTTATACCCCTGACGACGTGACGTCAGGGACGAGGTGACAGCAACTGACACAGGACCCAAGACTTTGGAATTCAGGCCGACTGAGGGCAACCTGCCAGCAGGATAACCCAAATGTAATGACTGCAACAGTGAAACACGAAGAACATCAGGGGAAACGTGCTTTGTTTTTTTGTGGGACATCCGCTCGGAGTACCCTCGGGAGGGGGGTCAGACCCCTGGTGAAATTCAGTAATAGTTGTAGGAATCTCCTCCCCAACTAAGATCTGAGGAATCCCCCTTGTTGGACACAATCAGATGAGGTTCCCCCTTAACATCAGGTACAAACATCTAAAATGCCTCTGAGGACTTGTGAGAAGTCAGAACCATGCCAGCCTCAGACAGGGTTGCGGCAGACGGATCCAAAGCTACCACTGCATGGTCCTCCTTGAGAAATATGTCCTGGGGAGGCTGTACAGTACCAAGATCAGACCTAAGTTTTTTTTACCATCTTCTTGGGGAACACCTAGCCCCCAGGATGGGAGGATTCTGCTATAGCACCCTGAGCCAAAAAATTAAGATGTTGGTTCTCCAAATATATGGACAAGGAGGAGAGAACTACTTAGGGTCTTGGGCACAAGCACTTGGCAGATAAAGCACTGATTATGATCATGGGAAGAACCCAAGCAAGAGAGACAGGGGGTCTTGATGGCCTTTAAGGGGTATCCGCCTCCCGCACTGACATTTTCCCTTTCAGGAAAACTTGAACACAATATCAACATGAAGAAAGGGAAGAAACTCCAACGGAGCACTTATCTGAAAACATGGCTTGCTAACCTGCACAGCAGAAAAGCATTCAGACAGACATTCAACAATGGCATTTGGACTGGCAACAAGAAGTTCTGAGTGTTTGTGTCTGTACATCACCTTTATGCCCTATGCCTTGTACGAGGAGCATACTTGTGAGGTACGATGCCTTTAAGGAATAAAGGTATACTTGCTGGACATTGGGCTATCCTTAGCAGCAGATCCCCTAGGTAAAGAATACTTTAACAGTAATATGAAGGACATCTGTCCTTCCTTCACTCAACCTCTTAGTCCAAGAATTCTGGATAAAATCAAAATAATGGGGGAAACCAAAGCTGAAAAAAGGGACTTTTTTTTAAATATTGCTCTTATACACTTAGAGTTGAGAATAACATGTTTTGTATTAGTATGCATTTTATAAAAGGTATAAAGTCTGGAACTCAAATGTCTGTCATTATTTAAAGACTACAGTCCTCAATAATTTGTCAGAAAACCAGAAGGTTTATGAGGAAAAAAGTTGGGACAGCTGAGAAGCTTGTGTCTCAAGGGTTGTTAACTTTGATGCTTTATAATCTGTTAAATGCAGAAACAGCAGTTTTTTACACTTTTCAGCTGGTGATGATAATGGTACTGACAAAAGAGTAGGGCACCGTTTCATCTGCATGACAGCTCCACATTCCTAAGCATCAGACACTAACTCTATGGTGCTGGACCTAGGCATCACAGACCTGAAAAGCAGCATTTTATTCTCCAATATGATCCTAAACAAACTTCAAAGTGCTGAAAAAGAAAGAAAATTATACAGGTATGTGTACTACATCATTCATTCATCGCCACAACTATCCTACAAACAAGGAAACTTGCCAGTCCAAGAAAGAGTACTCTTATGTGTAAAGTAAATGCTGTTTTTCTGAGTTACCTGTAAAGTTTGGTGATGCTATCTAGTGATTTCAAATCATAATGATATACCTTTTGTTACAATACATTCTTGTTTAACACATTTACATTAAACATGTCTGATTACTGTTGAATGCAACATGGACTACTACAATTCTAAACTGAAAGATACAATTATGAGACAACTGACAAATTTTTTTGTGCAGTACCAAACGGTATGTTTAGCTCCAGATTGAAGAATAGCAGGATACTGCCACCATGTGGCTAAATTCTGAAAGTGCAAGGACGTGTTTTTCTGTAAAGACAAAGGCTTCATAATACAAACCAGATTCCCCTAGCATCATAAACCTATTTCTTCATATTCGTTTTTTTTTTTTTTTTTTAACACTGACTGCATTGTCAAAGACCTGTAAAGTCACTGGATTTCTGAGCGAGTGCCCCTGACTGGTGTTCATTCTTCATCTACAGATCTCTGATTTATTTATTTGACTGTTTACTGGGAAAGTCCAATTGGGTAATACCCATTTTCAGTGGAGGCATGGGGAAAAAAGCTCCATTTGCTTACATTCCATTACATTAAGTTCCAGTTAAACAGAGTAGTTACATTTCTATTTACATTTACACATTCTAAGATTTTATAGAGGTGGAAGTTCATAGGTTCATAGGTTCATACTAGGCTATCTGCCCGAGGGCATTTACAAGCCTAGCCCATAGTTTTGTGGCTTACGCCACCCCTTTAGTATGGGGAACTATACCCATTATTTTGCTGTGCCTCTGTCGAGCAGTGACACTGAGGTAATCCCTGGGGTATATCTGCGATCTCCCATCCATTGGTCAAGATTTCTCTTGAACAAGGCCAGCGAGGTGCTCTGCCTCACATATACCGGGATTTTGTTCCACAGCATAGGGAGTCTTTGGGTGATGAATCTATACCTCCAGCACGTCCTATTAATAGCCGTGTCTAGGTTTAAGTCTCCCGCCTTTGTGGCTCTGACGGATCTAGATTTTTTGAGGTGAAGCATATTCATCAAATCTGGGTTTGACATGGCCTTGTATGTCAGGCAAAGGTCACCTCTGAGCAAGCGGTAAGCGACTGAATAGAGCTGGAGTTCTTTCAGTCGGGCAGCATAGGACAGATTTTTGAGACCCTTTATCCTTTTGGTGAGGAACTTTTGTGGCCTCTCTAGCTGCTGCAAGTGTCGGGTCAGATACATTCCGAATGGGGCATTGTACTCAATCATTGGTCTGATGAGTGATGAGTATAGGGAGACTATGACCTCCCTTGATCTAGATGTGAATCCCTTCATGATAAGGTGGGCAATGAAGAAGGTCTTCCTAACTACTTTAGCTACATGGGTGTCGAATGACAGGCTACTGTCAACCTGGGTCCCCAGGTCCCTGATAACTTCTTCTGTGCTCAGTGGATTGCCACCTATATGGTAGCTAGGGGTAACCTTGTTTTTCCCGAAGGGTATGACTATGCATTTTTTGGCATTTAACTTTAGGCCATGGCTCTGGCACCAGTTATCCGTTTCTGTGAGACCCTTCTGAAGGATATCTGTGTCAGATGTATTTTCGACTGTGGCACCCAGTTTGCAGTCATCTGCAAACTTTGTCAGCCATAACCCTCCTGTGTTTGCTTGTACTTCGGAAAAGTAGATGCCAAACAAGAGTGGGCCCAGGACTGAGCCCTGTGGGACACCACTTGTGACAGGCTTTGAGTCTGACATGGCGCCAGCAACTCTGACCCTGTGGGTTCTGTCACTCAGCCAGTTTGCAACCCATCTTGTGATGTATGGGTTAACATTTAAGCTGATGAGTTTTTCAATGATACCCGAGTGGGGTATTGTATCGAAGGCTTTCGCCAGATAGAGGTAGGCTGTATGGACTACCTTTCCCTCATCAATGGCTTTGGTGACTGTTTCGAAAAAGTCAACCAAGTTTAAAAGGCATGATCTGCCTTTGACAAAGCCAAACTGGGTTGGATCCAAAGTCTGCAAATTCCCTATGTCTTTATTTATGAGGTCCATTATAATCCTCTCCATGGCTTTGCAGATAAGGCTTGTCAAGCTAATGGGCCGGTAATTTCCAGGGTCGGTGGAGGCACCACCTTTGTGAAGTGGGACCACAGTTGCAGTGCGCCACTCCCTGGGTACGTATCCAGAGGTGAGACTATGATTAAACAGCTGTCCTAGCTGTGGGTTTAATTCCTCATTGAGTTCGTGGAGCACACAGCCGGGGACACCATCAGGTCCCATGGATGCTGTGTTTTTTTGCTTTGGAGAAAGCAGTTCTCACTTGGGCAGAGATGTTTGGGGGGCTGCAATCGTTAGGTATAGATATCTCTCCTTTTGGGGGGGAGGGGGGGGAGAAGTTTGCACTGAACCTGTCAGCCAGTATGTTGGCAATGTCTGTAGGATCAGTAATCTTCACATCATTTTGAACTAGTTCTGAGCATATCTGGGAGTTTCCTCCCAGGTTTCTAACATAGCTAAAGAAGGCCTTATGATTGTCTTTTGAGTCTTTAGCTATTTTTCTCTCAAAATTAGCTTTGGATGATTTTATGAGAGCTCTTAGTTTTTTACTTATAGTGATCAAAGGTGTCTTACCTTTTAAGGATTTTGCTCTATGTTGTAGTAGCTTCCTCCTTTTGTTGTAGAGTTTATTTATGGCTGGGGTCCACCAGACTGGACGCTTGCCTTTGGTACAAAGAGTCTTTGTTTTGCTTGGGATTGCCTTATCCATGCAGTCCTGCAGGTGCTGGTAGAAGGCATTTGTAAGTGATTCAGCAGCTTGAGTACTGTTTTCCGCCGGCTCGGGGGCCTTAAAGGAGACCACACTAGACTTTAGAAGTGTGAAGTCGGCTTTCGAGAAGTTCTTTACTGTGGTCTTTTTTATTTCAGGTGGGGGTGGGATGAGGACCTCCAGCGAGATTAATTTGTGATCTGATCTCACCAGTGAGGGGTGTACTTCTGGTGTTGAACATTGTGCTCCCATGTTCGTGATGATGAGATCAAGTATGTTTTCTCCTCTTGTGGGGATGGTGACCAGTTGTTCCATGGCATTTGAGTTTATGAATTCCAGGAACTTTTGGGCTAGGGTGTTTGGGCTTGAGTAGTGTTCCCAGTCTATATTAGGGTAATTGAAGTCACCTAGTATGATGGTGTTTGGTGATACATTTATCCCCTCCAGTGTTTTCAGGAAGGCCACGTGAGGTTCCTGAGTTTGTGAGGGTGGCCTGTAACATGCTACAATTTGTAGAGCAGTCTTGCCTATGGTTAATTGCACCTGGATGGTCTCCGATGCATCGTGCGTTGCCACCAGTCTTGAGGTGTGGGTGTCCTTGATGAATATGGATACCCCCTCCTTTCTTGGTATTGTCCGGATTTTGGGGCGGAACGCATGATATGAGGTAAAACCTGATAGTGCTGGGGTGCTCTCAGGAGCCTTGAACCAGGTTTCTGTCACAGCACAGACATCGATGTTCTCCATACTGAGAAGGGCCTCGAAAGTGCATTTTGAGATTTAGACTTCTGGCATTGAGCAGCATTACCCTTAGTTTTTTCCTTTTTGTGTTCTAGGGTGGTAGGTTTAGAATTTGAGCCTTGCCTAAAAAAGGCACTATGGGGGTGGCAATAGCCTTTGCCAATATCCGGCATCCCAGGGGTGACAGGTGCAAGCCGTCCCTTGCGAAGCAGCGTGGCTTGTCCAGCATGTCATCCCAGGCAGACAGACATTGGATCCCCTTTGAATGACACCAGAGTTTAAGCCAATTGTTAAAGCTGATCATCTTATCTCTGTATTGTGGCATCATTCTTGGTGAAGGTAGGATACTGCTCAAGGTCAGGGTCATACCTGCCTGGGCTACATAATCAGAGAGCTCCTCAATGTCTCTTTTCATGTAGTCCAAGGAGGTACGTCTCAGGTCGTTTACACCAGCGTGGACAATGACTGAGTCGAACTTGTACCTGCTGTTGAGAGACCTGAGTGCTTGCGTTATGTGGCAGATTCTAGCCCGACAGGCAGCTTACTGTAACTCTCTCCTTACTCAGTCTGGTGAGCGGGATGTCAGTGTGTCTGACTATGGAGTCACCAATGACTAGTGTGTCTGGCATTGTGTTTGGCCTTAAGGGCTGTGACTGTTTGACACTCTGACTGTGAGGTCTATGTGTTGCAGGTGTTGTGTTCTGAGGTGGTGGTTGTTTGGGTGTCTGCTTTGGTGGCCTCTGCTGTTTTGGTAGATTTTTGATCAGAGCCTCCGAGTATGTCTTTGTGTGTTTATGTGTATGATTTGAGGTTGTGATGGTACTATGTGAGACTGGGTCTATAGTGTGTGTGGTAACCTTCTCCTCCTGACTGGTCTTGCCAGTCCTATGTTGAGAGAGCTCAGCCTCCAGTTTGGCCGTATAGTTGCATCTCTCACATGTATTTGTGTTTTGTGGGAGGAGGAGAGGGTTGTCTGTGTACATGAGGCAATTGTAACATTGCCTCAATATTCCCAGGTTCACCAGCTGAGCAGGAGAGGACACTAGCAACTGATCCCTCGACATGCTAGAGGGAATAGACAAAAAAACTTTAAAAGAGATTCCGGGGGATGTGGGTGACCAAGAAATGGGAGTTTGCCTTTTTGGGGTACTATCTATGACAAGAGTGCTGTATCAAGGTAATAAGTACTGTAGGAGCAAGTGCTAGGTTTAACAGATAGAGAATAGTCTACTTGGAGTCAAGTAGAGATGATCTTTTTAGTTATAGGATACGCTGATTAGAACAGTAGTATAGTTCGAGGAAGGTAGTTTTAAGGGAAAATTTGAAGAGTGGACTTTAGGTAGCCTGAATAGTTTAAACCTGCTTAACCGGCGCTGCCCTAGTGTGCAACAGTGGCAACTCCGCGCTAAAGCGTGCTTTATAGCAGGGGGCTGGAAAAGACAGGAAATGACCCAAAATGGCCAATAGACTACAAGTTACTGCCTTAAACCACTCCTCTAAGGACATACAGGCAGCTCAGTACTCCCCACTCTCACTGGTGAGTAAAGAAACTTCCCCCTGACCAAACAAGGAAAATGGAGAAACACGGGAACCAAGACAAAGCCCAGGGATCAGCAAAATCTGGTCTCTGGAACACTAGTTAGGAAAGTATGGAAAACAAGGATATTTTTTTTTGTTTTTCAAGTTTTTTTTACAGAAAAGCAGAAAACACAATAAATGCTATGATTTTCGACTAAATGCTATCAAAAGCTAGTACACTTGAGTGTATTAGCCTGTAGTTTAACTTTTAGGCAAAACTTAAACTAGCAAGTGCAGTAAACAGTTTTAGCTTATAAACACAGAAAAAACAGTGCAAACTTTGATAAAACAAGCAGAAACAGTAGTCGAAAGGCACAAAAAGTCGAAAAAAGCCAAGAAAAATACTTAAAATCTGGAAAGGTAGTCTTTTCTGGTCTCTGCTGCTAGAGGAACACTGCTGGCCACCACGAGGAGCTTTGCTGAGTTCTCAAAATGGAAAGGGAAAGTCCATGTGCAATATAATGGATTGTACAGGCAGCAATTATGTACAAAAAATATTTTGCCATTTCAGTGAGAGTATATTCTAAGGAGAGTATCATATGGTGAACAGAGAGTCTTGTCCTTGAGATGAGTATGTGCAGGGCCAGGATTGGTTAAGATGTTGTTTAAGCAATGCTTTAAAACTAGTGAGTTTGTCGGAGAGTTTTATTTATGTAGGGATATTACTCCAGAGTTAGCAACATACTGGGAATACAGCGAGTCTCCTGCAACATTACTTCACTTATTTGTAAGTAATAAGAATTTGTTACTAGAGCAGAGGTCCCTTCCTGGGCAGTAGGTCCGTAATAAGTTATGTAGTGCAGGGCATTTTTCTGGGTGATTAATGAGTTTGTGTGCTGTATTTAGCTGTGAACAGTTGTGTAGTTCAAGACAATTTAATTAATATGATAATGGTGGGTCCTATGAGAGATTGTGGTAAATTTAAAAACTATACTGTAGCAATGAGTACTGTTTAAGTTTGTTAGGATATGAGTGGCACATAGAGTCGGCAATAACAAAGTGGTGGCTAGAGTTTTTCTTGCAGTATCTGTGAGGAATCTATTGATCCTATAAAAGCAGCCTAATATCTGGTGAGTAGATTTGACTGTGTGCAGTACAGGCTGGTCATATTTGAGATGGTCATCTATTACAATGCCTAGAAGTTTACTATGAGTTACAGTTTAAATGATAGCATTATTCGCTGAACAGATCTTAGAATATGTTAAATACAGATTGTCTCTAGTCATCATCTTGGCTTTACCAGAAACCAATGTACCATATCCAGTTACTTTATGACAAGGACGATGGCAAACCGGCTGAGGTGATTTTCTGGACAAGATATGCATATCTGATTAAACAAACCACCAGCTTCTACTACAGATTCCCAAGTGTGGACTAGATTCTGGTCCTAGCTGTTCATAAGCCATCTCACCAATCAGTTTATAAATACAAACATTTATCAGACCCATTTCTAGTGATAGCTGAAGAACCTTTACACTTTTAAGTATCTTTTTTTACATTCTCAAAAATTGCAAAAGATCAACATAATACTGAAATAACTCCATATAAACATGGAAAACAAACCAGGATCTTCAGTACACTAGGCAGATACTTTCTGCAGCTGGAAAACTGTAAGAGTGAAGTTACAGATTCATGCCACAAGGGAGTGTAGGAGTGCATACAATGTGTAATGTTTCAAACAATGTCCGAACTATGTGCTTCAGATGTAGGCATTTAACCAATGCAGCTACACACTGTGAAAACAGAGGTGAGAAAGACTAAAGGACTGCACAGAGACAGGAATTTGATGGAGAAGAAAAACGGAGCATCAGATGATGTTAAATTTGCAGGAGCAGTTATTAAGAAACAAAGAAATTCACGATCACGAATACTTATTTACTTGAACATACCCCAATAGAATGGAAACTGTTCTAAGGTTTACTGACTATTGTAAAAGAGAATATCACCAAAAGATCAGGGCCTTCTCGGTTGCTTTACGAAATGCACAGCTTTGGATTTTAAGGTTGCGTGTAGGTGAACACACCAAGCAACAAACACGAGAGACTTATGATGAAATACTTTGTCCCAAAACACTGGGCCATAAAATACTGCAAATATAATGTATAACAGACAAAATATAAACAGTCTGCACAGACTTAATAAATGTCTCTGTGAGGATGCTTAACTCACAAACAGGAAAGCCCCTTTATTATTCTCACTCAAAGGTCACTCCACCTACCTCTGGTAAACAGCAGTTAGCAATAGATGGATCCTGAAGCACAGCTGAACACTGTATGCTCAAGTGCAAAGAACACCTATATGGACTGTACAACAACTTACAGGCAGTTATTACCTTCAGCTAGTATCATAGATTTCTCCAAGCCAGTCAATACCATTATTCAAAACTGCTTTTGCAGGAGGTTGCAACATCTATGAATGGAGTCAAATATTTAAACAGGTGCCCCCCCTACCTTAATCATTGGGCATAAATGTGGGCCAATACAGATATGACACAAGCATGTGCCAAACTAGTGACTAACAGTATCACACACACTGATCCCGCAGAGACAGCAAACCTGCTGGCAGACAGATTTGGTGATAATTTCACTCCCTTATCTCCAAACTTACCACAAACTTTGTCCCCCACTCTACATATCTGAAGAGCAGGTTATTAAAGCCTCGTCTAAGGCAAAAAACACACAACCTCTGTGGGACCAGATAGCATCCCAGGCTGTCTTCTATACAAACTAAAACATGAACTAACATCACCATTAAGTACCCTATTCAATCACAGCCTAACCACTTGGCTTTATTCCTGCAAAATGGAAAACATCAGCAGTTATTCCCTTCCACAAAGATGGCTTAGCAATAGACCCAAGGAATTATAGACCCATAAGTCTGACCAGCCTCATCTGTAAGAAATGTATCATCATGGACTTCAAATAAAGACATAGGCAACCTCCAAACTGTGGATCTGACCCAATTCATCTTCGTCAAGGGCAGATTGTGCCTGTTAAACTTGGTGAAGTTCTTCAAAAATGTGACCAGGGCCATTAACCAGGGCAAATCTGTGCACACAGCATACCTCAGCTTCAAAAGGCCCTTGACACAATCCCACACTCAGGCATTACTGATAAACTTAGCAAACAGAATATAAACCCATCGTTGTAAGATGGGTTGCCAACTGGCTCAGAAACCAGTTACACACTATCAAAGTGGGTGCCTCCACATCAACCAGCAGACCTGTCACCAGCAGGGTGCCACAGGGGTCAGTGCTGGTTCCCCTACATACATCTCAGACATTCAGGCCAAAACTAAGGGGTTGTGGCTGACCAAGTTTGTGGATGACTGCAAACTGGGTGCAATTACTGAATCATCAAATTATGTCAGTATACTTCAAGAGGGTCTTATGCAGACCAACGACTGGTGTCTTAGTCATGGTCTCAAACTGAATGCAAAGACATGCATCATCATTCCCTTTGGTAAAAACAATGTCCTTTCATACTATCAAATTAACAACAATACCCTATGTACCTACAAAGTGGTAAGAGATCTGGGATCACAAGTAGACTGTGACCTTAGCGTTGACCACCATGTGTCTACAGTAGTAAGGGAAGCTTTTTACACTTGATTAACAAAGTTGTCACCTCTAGAGCAAGGGAGGTTATAACCCCTCTATACTCATCACTAATCAGGCCCATAATTGAGTACAACACCCCTTTAGGCATGGGCCGTACAAAGCACCTGCAGCAACTGAAGCCCTCAGAGGTTTCTATCTAAGAAGATCAAGGGACTCCAGTTTGTGCCCTCTACAGACTGACTAAAGTCCCTGTCACTATACTCAGTATCATATAGACTTCGTTGGGGAGACTTATGCCCTGCTTACACAGCAATCTCCAACCCAAACCTAATGAATCTGTTGCGCATCTGTAAATCAAACAGGACTAGAACTACCTATTCCAGGGCATAAATATGGCCTGCGACTTGAATAGGACATGCTGGAGGGACACATTTGTCCCCCAGTGACTGCCACATCTTTGGAATAGGCTGCCAACTCATGTAAAGCAGAGCACCTCTATGACACTATACAAAAGGAGCCTGAACGAGTGGATGGGGCACCCTAAATTCTTACCAGGGATAGCGCCCACAGCCCTCCTGGACTTGGGCAGTCATTACTAAATACAATCCCAGGTACTGACTAGAGTATCTATGGTACTACATTGGGATGAAACAGCTAGGCTTAAAATGACCTCCAGATTGATAGTCTAGTAACCTCCTATGACCCTATAAGCATGCTTGTTTCACAGATGCTCACACTATTTGCCCTTTGTTCAGATTTTTTCTGATGTAATCGTATATAATCAGTAGGATGGTGTCAACTGTGAAGCATTTCCTAAAACCTGGGTGAGATGCAGGATTTTGTTAATTTCTATAACATGCATTTAAGTTGTTGATGTAAGATGTGTTCTGGAACATCTGACATGCCCAACAGGGTGACTACTGGTCAACACTTTGGGATCTATATAAAGGTTGGCTATGTGGATGTGAATAAGGTATGCTTCCTCACTATACTGAACCTCATGGTCCTGTTCACTATTTCAGAATGGATGGGGAAATGCAATCAGAACCAGGTAAGACAGAGCGTTTGAGTTTTTCGAGTAGTTCTTGGGATTTAAAAAGTTTTGTTGTATTTTGGGTATGGCTTGATGAGTGATCCATAGGGTGGTGGTGGTGGTGGTGGTGGTTACATGGTACTGCATTTGTGAAATATTGAATAATCCTGCAATGTCTGTATCTGAAACTGATGAGCTGTGTAAAGGAATGGTTAACTTATCCATGGAAAGGACTTTACTTACCTCTTGTCAAAAATATTTCAGAGATTTAAATGTTTGCCATTTTCTTTATAAGAATGCTTGTTAGTGTTGCTTAAAGGATTCCTTACATGGACTTCTAAGTTACTTGAAACTGTTCCAAAGCTGATCATCTCCAACACTTAATTATTTGCCTCTGCTTTATCTCTATTAACAGCACATTCAGTTCTACAGTCATTAATGCCAAAAGTAATAAAAAAATTCAGAAGCTGATGAATACCTTAGATAGGAAACTGAACACTGCTCAATCCAGACCCGAGTGATCAGTCAGAGCATAAAATCTTAGCAGATGTCCTTGATTCTAGTGAAGGGAGTAGTACACACCGTTATGGTGAAGTGTTGCTAACCATTACTTATGGAATCCTGTACAAAGGAGTACGTTTAACACATGGGGTCACACCATTATATAACACACCTTAAAAAATGCTTCTGAAAATGGTACATACAGTGGATGGAACACAATACCCCACTGCCATGTCAACTCCTGACAGTCTCCCCAAACTATAGGAAAGAGTCTGTCTATGCAATGAGAAGGAATGTACCGGTGTAACAACTGATACAAATGCAATTCTAGTGGTAGGGGAACATACTTTCTGAGGCTTGTGTGTACATATACAAATAAGGTGCATGTATGCTGTTCTTGTCCCAAAGGGTTTGGCCTTGGTTTTAGCACCAGAAATTTTGGATCACTTAGACTTTGGGCTGTCAGATAGTACCTGGACAGCTGGGATGAGTAGAAGATGCATATCTCGGGTGGGGTGGGGGAGTAGGAGATTCCACTGGGAATGCAGATCCAGGCAATGACAAGCAGGTTTACAACCCTAAAAGCAATCATGGTGTTACAAGGCAGGGAAGACACACATGAAAGCAAGTGCACAGAATGTAAAACGTATTTAACAGTGGTTATAACACACTGCAGGGCACAGAATGTTGATGGAAAACAAAAATCCTTTGTTAACCATAGGTGAGAGACAAACCACACTGGCATCTTATTCTGTACCCAACAACATGAGAACTGGGGGAACAAATAGACTTTAGGAATACATGCATACGTACAGATATTTCAAGCATGGGCATTGCCCTTCTAGCTTGCCAATATACCAAAACTCATGTTCCCATAGTTAAGTGTCCAGGCTGTTCTTAAAAATATCTAAACTACTACTTGCTTTAATGTAATCTGGTAGTCTGTTCCATGCATCAGCTACTTTGTCAGAGAACCAATTAGTACACTTAATTCCCATAGAATCTTCTACATAGGTTGTCTGATGATTCTCTAGTACATTTTGATAACCACAAACATTTCCAGAGGTAGCTGTCTCTAAATGCCCTATATACTTGAATAAGATCTCCTCTTAGTTATCTATAAGAGACACTGTACAAGTTCAAATGTTTTAGCCTTTCACAATAACTTAAATTTTCACATCCTCAGATGCCCTTGGTATATTTCTGCCCTACTCTTTCCAGTTTACTCATGCTTGTTTTCTTATAGGGTTTCCATATTGTTATTCCATACTCAAGTTTGGGTCTAATGTAACTAGCAAACAATGACTTCATCATTTTTGATTTCCTAGACTTTATAAATCTTTTTATACAACCTATAGTTCTATAACTATCATTAGCCAATTGCTTGATATTGTCACGCGGCCAGCCCAGCTATCTGGAATTTTGTAAATAATTCTATGTCATTTGTGAATATTGATATGATTTATACAGAACTGCATGTTATGTACTGAGCTTGAAGAATGTAACCACAGCATACCCTGCTGGGACATAGAAGATTAACTTGCAAAACTTAAGAATAGTTGAGGTTAAGTTACTTTATAGCTGGGCCATAAACAAGAGGTGTTATTTCTCAGTTCCAGTGTAGAAGCAGACACAAGATCTAGAGCTAGAAGTTTGTCTATTGCCTTGAAAGAAAAGTAATTACTAGGTTTAAAATGTAAAGTGTTTAATTGTTTTACAACTTCCAAGATCTGGTAAACACCTGAGGGAGATGTACTTTTAACATAGAAATGTGAAATTCTGTTAAATTTCTGTTTAGCCTGGGAACTGAAGTCAGGTGACAAAGAGTGATGTCCAAGCTGTCCTAGCAATAATGTTTGACATTAATTTGAGAACTCTCTACGAGAGAGACTGTGCATTTTGTCTTTGACCTGGAAACATCCACTCATCCCTTCTGCCTACTTGTTGTTCTGTAAGTAAGATTTAGGGCATAGTATCTCTTTTAGATATCGATAGGAATATAGTAAAGATTAGTTTAGATGTTTTCTGTATTTGAGACAGTCCTGCAATGTTGTTTTAAAGTATTTCCTGCGATTTTTAATACTGAAGTAACTGTGTTGATTGACTTGTCTTCTTTTAATATTAAACATATTTAAACCTATCTTTGTGGCTTACATTTGTGAGACATATTTAAACTCTTAAAATACTTGGATATCTATTTGGTGACACTGTATAGGACACTCCTAATAGCATGGCGCTTGGTCAAAACTACCATTTAGAGGACACTCCTAATAGCATGGCGCTTGGTCAAAACTACCATTTAGATTATTGGGCACCCTTTGTTAAGGGCCTTATAGTAGCTGATAAAAAGGTGGCTGGTAACAGCTGGAACTATCTTATAGTCTGAGCAGAAGGGGGCATAGCTAGTAAATCTGTGCCAGCCTTTCCCAGGTGTGTGCGTTTGTATATAAATCAAATCTCAAAGTGTGGGTGTCAGCTACTTGGGCAGGGAGATGAAACACTGGTTAGACAGAGGGGGTACTGGAGGTCTTAGCTTGGCCACTCGGCTGAGATCTCAACCCTATAGCTGTGCCAGTGGGGAGTCTTATTGGGGATCTGGAGAAAGAGGGAGAAACCAGCCCCAGACTGACTTTGATCTCTGTGTTCTCTTAAGGGAAACTGTACTTTACTGTGTGTACTTGTCATCCTCCCAATGTGTATGTCCCCTAGCTGCTGCTAGTGGTGAGGATTGAGGCTCCTTTATTACTGGGCAAGTGTACAGGCATTAGAGAAACTCGTAACTGAATTTACTCATATACCCAGGTCCTTAAATGAGTCTACAATTTCAATCACTGTGTGCTGTATTAAATATTTACCTTTCAATTTATGTCTCTCAAATCTCATATGGTTAGTTTTTGATGTATTTATCAGCATATTATTCTCCTGTGCCCAAATGGTTAATTTAGTCAAGTTATTTTGCAGACATGTCTTATCTGTAACACACGTAATCAGTTTACCCAATTTCAGGTCGACTGCATATAGACTGTAGAACAGATGAAAAAGTTAGGTCTGAAAGATACAGTCTAAACAAGTAAGGGCCTAGGACAGAGCCCTGTCTCACTGTAACCAAGGATTCCCCCTGTCCAGTTGCTGTATGATACTTGCCATGTGCTATTTGTAAGCCATGCAGCTATCCATCTTATCAAGAGTACATCAATGCCTAGTTGTACTAATCTATTGATCAGTGTTTTGTGTATGACCCTGTCAAATGCTGAAGTTAAATCTATGTAAATTACATCACAACACAATTTTTCATTCTGGTTACATTATTAAACTGGGATAGGTGTTGAATCACATCTAAATTGCAGAGTAATTACATTGTAGTCAAATAAAAAAAGTGTGCTCCAGCAGGCGGCAAATTGTAATAGGAATATTAGTTGCTAAGGCCACATGGAATAGCATGCTCTCCTGCTACACTGAAAACCCAGATGTAGTGTCTTACAGCCTTCATCAGGCACTGCATAACTGAAAAAATGCAGATAACTGGATTAATGTAATGGATTACGCTAATCCATGTAAATCAACGTAAATGCCATCATCCTCGGTACAAATATTATAACTCCCAACATCATCAGCAGCCATAATGTTATCTAATAAAATGGATATGAATCTATTTCAATACAAGTTCAATTTGGTTTAAAATATCCTTCTCTACAGGCTGCAGAAATACTCTCTCTTCCATGATAAATAACATTTGCTTTTTAAATACACACATAAAACAGTATTAGTGAAGACTACTGAATAAAACATTAAATCTTTCTAAAGTAGTTCAGTTATTTCGACACAAGAAACACGTACATGATCTGACACGCAAGTGATCCAAGGATATTAAGATGCATGGAGTGCAGTACATCTGAAAATTAAAAGAGTGGCAACACTGATCTTTTTGTTCAGAAGACATGCTGTATTTAAATGCTAGGATTTTTTACATGCAAGAAACAGTGCTGAGACTGAACAAATGTAAAGAAAACGAAGATGGTTATAAGCTGTGGTTTAAAGTCTCCTGAATGTGCAGTCTATACTCCCACAGCTACCCCCTTCGCCATTCTTTTCCAGACACCCGAGTTTGTTTTCATCACAGCAGTTTTATTCTATACTACCCAATCTAGCAAATCACTTCATCCATCTGCCATCACCTCATCTCTGGATGTCTTTAATTATAGCTTTTAAACCTCCAACTAAAAAAAAAAAACATCAAGCAGTTAGTTCAATGATCCAGACTCCTCCTGTCAAATGCATGTGGCTCTCAACCTTGCCTTTAAATCCATTCACAAGTCATTAATATTTTTTAAGCTTGAGTACGTGTGGTAGACATACTCTCATGGCCCATAATCCCCTCCATCCAATTTTTTCTCCCAGTGGATATGCTATGATATAACATCTTGTCTGCTCATAGGCTTATAGTATCACATTTTTGTCTCTCTACAGCACCATCAAGATGAATGTGTAAATGTACAGACTCCTTGCACAGGCCATGAATCAAACTTGGGTCAACCGCATGGAAGGCAACTATGCTCACCACTATACCATCAATATAAATGGCACTTTTTTCAGACACATTACAAGCTACAAATGCTTTTAGTACTTGTGATGCCTCACCACTGCCAACCAATAATTAAGTAGCCTCAATTCTCACCACTGGCAACAGTGGGGGAGGTACACTGGAAGGATAACAGGTACACACACAGTATTTCCATATGTAGCTCTATGCATCAAGTGCAATTTCCCTTAAGAGCACACAGAGACCACAGTCAGTCCAGGGCTGATTCCTCTCTCTTTCTCCAGACCCCCATTAAGTCTCCCCACTGGCACAGCTACAGAGTTGAGATCTCAGTTGAGTGGCCAAGGTAAGACCTCCAGAATGCGCTCTGTCCAGCCAGTGCTTCACTTCCCTGCCCAAGTAGCTGACACACACTCTTTGAGGTTTGATTTACAAACACACACACACACACACACACACACCTGGGAAAGGCTGGTACAGGTTTACTAGCTATGCCCCCTTCTGCCAAAACTATAAGGTAGTTACCACTGCCACCAGTCAACTCCTTATCAGCTGCTTTAAGGCCCTTAACAAAGGGTGTCCAGTCTTACTGTGTTACGTTACTATTAATCCAAATGGTAGTTTGACCAAGAGTAGGGCTATTAGGAGTGGGCCACAGTGTCACCAAATAAATATGCAAGCATTCTCAGAACTTAAATATCTCTACACAGTGCAGCCACAATGAAAGGTTTAAATATATTTAATAATAATAAAAACAAGACAGCACTAAATATATAGTCACAGTGACATCAGAGTTCAAAACCACAGGAAATATTTAAAACAACATTGCAGGACAGTATCAAATAAAGAAAAATATGTAAACTAAGCTTCACTATATTCCTGACTGAATCAAACAGAATTACTATAACCTAAGAATTTACTTCATTAGAGCAAGGCAGATGTGGTGAATAGATCTTCTAGTTATTGTCAGGTCCAAGACAGAATGCAGAATGCTCTGTCTCATTAAGAAATTTATCAAATGAATATCTCAAATATTACTGTTGGGATAGCTTGCAGAATGACATCAGTTCTTGTCATCTGACTCTAGTTCCCAGGTGAAACCCCCACTGCTGGAAGCTGGTAGTATTTAGCATCAACCTGTAAAAATACATAGACCTCAGATCTTTGGCAAATGCTGGAAGTCATAAAATGACTGCATTCCTTCATGCTTTCAGAGGTAGTAATTAGTTACTACAAAGACTATGCAGAAAGCTTCTTGGCACAAACTCTGTGTTTCTAGCTGCCTTGAAAACTGAAAAATACCATTGTTTACTGCACAGCCTATAAAGAAATTTAATTTCAGCTATTTCCTAAACTTTGCTGGACTGAAGTTAACCTCCTGTATTCCAGTTTCCATAGTTAAAATATATACATTTAGACAGTTACCATAGTGCATGTATATTTCTGTTCTCTTCCAGCAGGGCACACTGTGGATGCATTTCAAACACAAACCCTTTATAAATGACCTTTTCAACACGCACATCTGTACGAACTAGTTTGATATACACATAACATACAGTCCTAATACAGTTGTAACACAAACATTTTGAATAAATCATGCTGATATTCACAAATAACATATAATTATTTACAAAATTCCAGATAGCTGTGCTGGCAGTATCTCCCTTCATTACAGTACCTACAGTGGATCCACCCAGAAGTAAACACATTCTAAGACCGCAATACATCTCTCTCTTCTTCATCTGAGTGAGCAGTCCTAAGAGTCTTCAAACCTACACAATTTAATGACTACCAGACTTCAAATGCTGCTGCATGAATGCTTATGAATGCTTAATCACTCTGCTAGTGAGTCAGTGAATTATAGCCTTGTTCAGTAGAACTAGAAATGACTGTAACCTGAATGTTTGTGATGAAAACTGCCCACTCTCGTGCAACTATTCAAAGCTGTCCTTATTTGCACCTTTGTTCTAACTGGCAGACTGTATTCCATGCATAAAGGATTAAGTATATGAGCTGCTAATGAGCTGTTTCCTGCTCTCCATGGTTTGATTCCCTTAGCCTCCATTTGCTTACGTACAATCTTGAGCAAGTCATTTAACCAGGGAGATTGGGCTAGGCTCCTAAAAGATCACCTGGACCAAATGCCCTGTAATTACCAGTTACTAAAAAATACTATAATTTCACTAACAAGTATTAAAATATATGTTTACAAGAGTATATCATTTTTAGGAGTTTTATTCCCTTTGGCTCCATTTGCCACACACACACACACACACACACATACATACATATATATATATATATATATATATATATATATATATATATATATATATATATGACACGGACACAACACACAAAAGTGTGTAGATGTCTCCATACATTTCTTTCCAATGCACAGTCAGAAACAAGTGGAAAACATTTAGAGAGCTGCAACATATGCTAACCCTACAAAGTAAAGCACATCTATGAAAAGGACTGCTATGTCGTCCCTTTTATTGTCCTCATCTGTGTGTTATCCTCACTTTAAAACAAGTAAGAGCACTTGGCAAATCTAAGTTACACACGCAAAAATCAGGGCAGCCATTTTAAATGTCAGGACCCGCTAGAGAGAGTCTTGAAACATGGAGATTGAATGGCCGAAAAAATGGACTTGCGTATACCAAGTCTGAGATGGCCATTTCCCAGAAAACTCCCTTTTCTCCAAGGTACGGTGATCACAGAGGTGGTACATATAAGTTTGGGAAGGGGGGCTGGAGGGACTGTCCTCCTGTAAAAAAAGAAATTTAAAGAAGAGTGATGTTTGTGATTCATTATGCTCCCATAGTTTTGGTCTTTTTTTTTTTTTTTCAGATTGTCAGCACTCTGCATTTTAAGTGCTGACATTTCAATAGGGAGTCCCAAATCAAACAATGATAAGTGTCCTCAAAGGTATCAGTTCATATAATGTATGATGGAAAGTCACTATAGACTACCCTACAATAATATGTAAAATATCATACATACACCTTAGTATACTTTGTTCACTGGTACAGGGAAAGCACATGCATTTGGTGGCAGCAGCCCAGACTCTACTACCATAGAAGCCTGCTGCTTGTAGCTTTTTGGTGGTGGCCAAGGACTTTTGTACCACTTGATGACTCACAGCCAAGGATATTTTCCTACAGTAAGAGTATAGTTGTGACATTTTGTGCTCTTGCTCTATCTCCATATAATATGTGAAGATGAAGGGGTAAGCTTCAACACAGATAAAAGGCTTCCCCTACCAAGTACACTGTTATATACCCAAGGCTCTCTTTGTTTAGCTCTTTCTCCTTCTCCTAAAAGAGAAGAGAAGAGAAGTTAAAGAGTGCTACGGGACATAGGCAAAGTCTGGGGTATCACCTGAAGTAGAATATGAGAAGGGACCCTCAAAATGGTCTATATAAAAAAGAAGTACTTGATGTAGAAAGCGAGTGAAAACATATTTTATTACAGAAAAGCACACACAAACAGATAAACTTTTCTCCATTTGTCCTTAAGGGTTGCGTTGACAAACAGAGTAGGTCACCTTAACTGATTTCCATTTATTCTTGGGATTCTTGAGCATAGCCAAGCCAGTTGAGAGAGAGAATCCCATTACCATGTTGTAGCTCTTGCTCTGGTCTTCATTCTCATCCAAAAGGTAAGAAATATCTAGAAGCATTGCTTCATTTCATGTTCAATTCTATGCCCGACAGCTACTAGTACTTTCCTTGCAGCACGATCAACTGGCACAGCCACAGAGTTTATTTGTAGATGACAGTCTCCAGGAAAAATACCAAAGCTTTTAAATAAATCAGATAAGTAGTGGTAGACATCACTGTTATGGAAATGCAGAGTATTCAAAAAAGTCTCTCGGACTTTGTGACTGCTGCTGTACATGTTCATGCTTTCCTTTAACACTAAATTCACTTTAGCAGTCCTGTTTTTTCACAATCCACAAACTAAGAATATTAGTAGTATTAGGTTCTCATAATGCTATAGTTTGAAACAGGATTGTGTAGTTTTTTTAGTTACGTGCCAGTAGCTTTCAATCCAGTTTTTACATAGTGCCCTAAATATGTTCATGTGCTCACAGCTCTCTTTTTTGTGCCTTTTATCCCCAGTGTTTCAGACATATTACTTTTTGTACATTTCTAAAGTCATCATTTTGCTTATTAATTCTTGGCAATTTTTGCCAACAATCTGACTTGCACACATTTCTCAATTTCTGATAAATTTCAGACACATTTTACAACTCTCTTCATTTTAATACTACAATAAATCGCTCATTTTTATACATTCTGTTCAACATGCAAATTGTTTTGAACACACATCTTTGTAAAATAGTATCAGTTTCTTCAGAACTGAGTACACAGAAGATGATGCTTTCTGTCCTGATTATAGCCACACCTGGTACACAACATTTGAAAATTTCAACTGCCCCGTCCTTGTGAACCTTGTGGCTCTTTTTCTCATCAACTTTAACTGTAACTTTCTCATTTCTCCTCACATTTTGTCTTGCACATTTCCATTTTCTAAGTTAACTGTGTATTTGCAACTTCACTTACTCTTTCTAGAGCCACTGGTTTTTATAATGTTGTCTGTTTATTTTAAAAGCCTCATTTCTTATATCACAAATGTTTCTGTTTCTTATTAATGAATCATACAACTAACCAAATTTACAGGCTTTGTCTCAGTTTTTCATATCAGTAACCTAACCATCCATAGTTTCTCTAGGATCACATACTTGAAGAAGAACAGGCTCACCATAATTCATACTATTTTGCCTTTCTTCCCTTCAAGAAAGGCTACAATGTCAAAAAAGACAGTTCATACACGTCAAACAGACATCACTAAACCTCTTCAAGCACAACCTTGATGAGTGGGATGGGGAACCACAAATTTATCCCAGGGGTTCCACCTTTGTCCCTCAATGACAGGGGCGACAGGTGCTGACTGAGGTTTCTTTTTTGGGGATAAACTCTCGGCTAGGCTTGTAAGGGCCTCCTATGATCCTATACCCTAAACAGATTTCTAATTCCCAGGGTGTATTTTCCTCCCACAAACAATCCCTACATGGACAAAAAAGTGCACAACTTAATCATTTTATACTTTCCGAAGTATTTTATGCGGTTTTCCCTTCACAGAGCACATCATCCTCGGTTTGAGTAAATTGCAAAACACCTTCTTTAGCATACTGTCTTGCTCTTATATCTTACCCATAATATTTTAAAATTTCTCTCCCGGAAAAACTCACACAGGAAGGAGTTTGTATCCCTTCATTTTTTCCTCACCCACTGAGGTAATAAAATTTTGGACTACTTGGCTTTTAGTCTCCATGAATTCAAAGTCCTTTACTGTGTACTGTCATTTACATCTGCCTCCTTGCCCACCTATGAGGCCATACAGCTACAAATCCTTAGGGGATTCACAGCTCTTTTAATACGGAGCAAAGAAACCCAGTACCAATGAGAGTAATAGACTGGTTTGACTGACTGGACTCATTTTTCAATACTGCAAACGCAGTATAGCATTAGGGGGTGATGCCATCCTTGGATGGGACTTAACATTGAGGCCTCATCTGCCTGAGTTGATGGTAGCTCAGGTGGCTGTGAAAGATTCCATGGCACTTATCAAAACAATAGGAAAATTTTCCCAGTGTCCTTGTCAAATTTCTTCTAGTAGTATAAATACCATCTTGGGTCTCCAATAAAAAGAGGCAACAGCCTAGTACGACTAAACCCATCAACAAAGGAAAAACAAATAAAATCAATTTAATAAAAATTATCTTCATAGATAGGTACTAGGCTATTGGCCCTAGGGCCTATATAAGCCTAGCCAAAGGTACCCTGGCTTTCGCCACCCAAGAAAATTATTTTCCTGTGCCAGGATTTCATTAAGACATTCCTATGAGACCTTAATTGCTCATTTGAGTTTCTCAGATTTATCTGGCTGACAACCCGTTTCATAAATCCAGCATACCAATTGCTGTGCTGAGCAGATGTAAGATGTGCCTGTTTCTTCACTTGAAAGTCTTGAAGACAATCACAAACTTGATCATTGACTAAGCCCAAGGTGTTCTGCTTTTAAGTGAATTTTTTATTTTTATTTATTTTTTGCCCTCCTGTTCTTGAAAATATTTGCTTATCACTACAATCCAGGTCACAGAGAGTGTCAGTCAGGATTTTCACTCTGTATGCCCTAACCTTCCTCTGTGTGTGATGGAAAGAACTCCAAGTATGGATGCAGTGCTGAGACACTGCGAACTTCTGTTGGTGATGTAACTTCTCAGCTAGTCCTGCCTCCCTCCCAAGTACATTTTTTTCAACCATCATGTCTAGCAGATGAAAAACAAAAACAAAAAAAACAACTGCTTGAACTTCATCCATGTACCTAAATATTCTCACATGTATTGGAGCCTTCTTCTGAGGAGCAGAGTCCACTGGGAATCAATATATCTAGTTCTGCGGCCCCATCAGGGTACCGAGACGAGTCTGCTTATACCGGATGTATAATTTGCCATCTTCTACAGCCTCTCACAGTCTTTCCTGCCAATGATGCTATACCCCTTGTGACGTCCCCTCTCTGGGCCAGTAATCAAGGAGCCTGAATCCTTACCACTGACACTGTAGAGGGACGTTCACTTGGAACAAAAAAGGATACCCCCAATATTTCCAGATGCAGCTCTCCCTGCATCAAGCAGTTTCCCTTAAGAGCACACAGGGAACAGTCAGTCTGGGGTCTATATTTCTTTATATCTGTTTCCCTCTATGGCCCCATTAAGTCCTCAGCTCAGTGTCCAAGCCAAGTCGTCCAGCACCCTCTCTGTGAAACCAGTGCTTCCTGTGTCCCTGCTCCAAGTAGCTGACACATGCATACTGTGAGATTTGACTTTCACACACACACACACCTACCTGGGAAAGGCTGGGAAAGATTTACCAGCTGTGCCCCCTTCTGCCAAGACTATAAGGTAGTTATTAATGCCACCAGACATTACAAAGCCAGCTACCTAAAGCTCTTGCAAGGGTACCCAATTATACTGAGATAAATTAATATTAATACAAATTGTAATGTTAGGCCAATGCAGTAAGGCTTTCAGGAGTGGCCAGAGCTGTCACCAAATATATACAAGTACTCTCAGAGATTAAAATATTCACTAAAAGACCAGCCACAATGAAAGGTGTAGATATATTTCATACTAAATAATAAAAGAACATGAAAATACTAAATATCTATTTACAATAAACACCAGAATTTCAATCACAGGAAACATTAAAAATAACCAGAAAAGATTCACACAGTTACAGAAAAACAATACTTAACTATTCTCACTATATTTTTCATTATCACTATATTTTCCTGACTAATCTAGAGAATTACTGTTCCTACTTACTTAATAGAGCAAGGCAAGACAAAATAGGTGAGGGATCCTTCTATGTCAGATGCCAAGAAATACTCTGCTGCTGAGACTTCAGTCTCCTCTAATATTAAAAGATTATTTCTGTACAGAATAACATTGCATACATCTGGTTATCTGACTTCTGGTTCCCATGCAAGCCCCATTGCTAGAAGCTGTCAAGATTTATCACATAGGTGTCAATAATACACACACAGAGCCTTGCTAAGATCTGCTACAGCTCCTGGAGGTCTTAACAATTTCAAACCTCCACCCTTTCAGAGTAGCAATTAGTTCACCGCAATGACAATGCATGAAACTTCCTAGTGCAGACTTTTTGTCTATGGCTGCATTAAAAACTGAGAGATAACATCTTCATAGCTTAGGCCAGTAATTAAATTTCTTACTATTTTCAAAATTTGCTGCGGCTGGATTGTGATTAACCTCTTTGTTAAAGTATATACATTTAATTCAGTTACAATAACATATATATATATATATATATATATATATATATATATATCTTTTCTGCCGATCAAGGAACACTGTTGGTACATTTTTAACTCAAGTATCTCTACAAATCAGTTTGATATTCATAGGTTCATAGGTAGGTACTAGGCTATCAGCCCTAGGGCCTATACAAGCCTAGCCAAAAAGGTACCCTGGCTTTCGCCACCCAAGAAAATTATTTTCCTGTGCCCCTGTCGAGCAGAGCCACAGACATGATCCTGGGGTGAATTTCCTATTTCCCATCCAATCATCAAGATTTTTCTTGAAAAGTGCTAATGAGGAGCTTTGTTTGATATAGATAGGTAGTTTGTTCCAGAATATGAGAAGTCTCTGGGACAGGAATCTATCTCTCCAGCATGTTCTGTTTATTGTGGTGACAAGGTTTAGGTCCCTAGAGCATGTAGCTCAGAGGGACTTGGATTTCTTTAAGTGGAGCATGTCCAATAATTCTGGGTTTGACATAGCTTTGTATGTTTGGCAGAGATCGCCTATGAGTAGGCGATATGCAACGGAGTAAAGCTGAAGTTTTTTGAGACGGTCTGCATAGGGCATCTGTTTGAGGCCAGTAATCCTCTTTGTGAGGTATTTCTGCAGCCTTTCCAGTTGTTGTAGATATCTTGTGAGGTACATACCAAAAGGGGCATTGTACTCTATAACGGGTCTAATGAGTGACAAGTGGAGGGGAATAATGACCTATTTTCCTGAATGAGAAACCTTTTGTGATGAGGTGTGCCATGTAGAAGGATTTCCTGACTATTGTGGCAATGTGATTATCAAAGGAGAGAGTACTGGCCACCTGTGCCCAAGGTCTCATCACACTTTTGGTGTTAAGTACACTACCACTTATGTGGTAGCTCATGGGTACAGAGTTTTTAACCAAAGGAGATGACAATGCACTTTTTGGCATTGAGCTTGAGGCCATGGCTTTGACACCAGGCATCTGTCTCAGTGAGGCCCTTTTGTAGATGTCCACATCGTTAGGAGTTTAAATTATGGCTCCTAATTTGCAGTCATCTGTGAACTTCGTTAGCCAAAGACCTTCTGTGTTAGCATGTACTTCAGAAAAGTAGATACCACACAGGAGAGGACCCAGGACTGAACCCTGTGGTACTCCACATGTCACTGGTCTGAAGTTGAATTTGGAGTCTGCTACTTTCACAGTGTGGGTTATGTCAGTGAACCAGTTGGCAACCCATCTTGTGACATAGGGATTTTTACCAAGTTTAGTGAGCTTATCTATAATTCCAGAGTGGGGGATGGTGTCAAAATCCATGGCGAGATCTAGATAGGCTGTGTGAACCACCTTACCCTCTTCTACGGCTTTGGTGACTGCTTCAAAGAAGTCAATCAGGTTTAGGAGACATGATCTGCCTTTTACAAAACCCAAACTGGGTGGGGTCCAGAATTTGGAGATTACCAATGTCTGTTTATAAGTTCCATGGCTTTGCAGACCAGGCTTGTTAGGCTAACGAGGCGGTAGTTCCTGGGGTATGTGGTGACTCTCCCTTTGTGGAGTGAGATAACCGTCGCTTTGCACTATTCAGTGGGCACAAAGCCTGAGGTGAGGCTATGATTGAACATGGTGCTTAGGTGGGGTGCCAGTTCATTCTGTACTTCATGTAGAATGCAGCCTGGGATGTTGCCAGGTCCCATGAATGTTGTGTTCTTGGCTTTGGAGAGTGTGTTTTTTACCTGTGCAGCCGTGATTACAGGAACTTTGCATTCTTTCGGTATAGAGATGGGCCCTTTAGGGGGTGAGAGGGGGTAAAGTTAGCACTGAACCTATCTGCCAGGATGTTGGCAATATCAGTTGGTTCTGTATATTTAGTGCCATTGTGCTGCAACTCAGACAATATCTGAGTGTTGCCATTGAGATTCTTGACATAGCTATAAAATGCCTTGTGGTTGTCTTTAGAATCAGTGGCAATTTTGTTTTTATAACTAGCTTTGGAGGATTTTATGAGGGATCTCAGCTTCTTACTGAGGCTGACCAGGGAGTTCCTCCAGTCATGGGGTTTTTACTCTTTTTTTGCAACAGTTTCTTTCTTCTGTTGTAGAGTTTGTTTATGGCAGGGGACCACCAGATTGGCTTCCTTTTTTTGGAGGATAGCATGATCCATGCACTCGTGTAAGTGCTTATTAAGTGTATTTGTGTAGGATTCAGCAGTCGTACCTTTATTTTCCATCTGCATGGGTGTCGTGAAGTTTGACACTTCTGCCTTAAGAAGCGTGAAGTTGGCTTTGGAGAAATTTTTTACAGTGGTTTCCCTAATGAGGGGTGGGGGCGGGGTGTGGATGTCTAGGCTGATTAGCTTGTGGTCGGTGCTGACCAATGAGGAATTGACTTCTGGTGTGGAACACCGGTCATCCATGTTGGTAATGACCAGGTCTAGGATACTGCTGCCCCTGGTGGAGGTGTGGATAAGTTGATCCAAGGCACTGGAATTTATGAATTCCAGAAAACGTTGAGCACCAGAGTTGGTACTTGAGTAGTTTTCCCAGTTAACAGTGGGGTAGTTGAAATCACCCATTATTAGGGTGTTGGGTTGAACCCTAATATTTTCCAGTGTATCGAGAAATTAGGAGTGGGAATCCTGAGGCATGGTGGGGGATCTGTGGCAAGTTACAATTTGGATTGCGGTCTTGCCCAAAGTTAGTTGCACTTGGATAATCTCGGGATGCATTATGCTGAGCAACTAGCCTGGAGGTGTGGATATCCTTAATGAATATGGACACATCTCCACGTTTACTGTTTCGGTCCAGGTTAGGTGGCAAAAGGTGTGGTATGAATTAAAGTCTGGTAATGCAGGGGTGCTCTCTGGAGCCTTGGACCAGGTCTCTGTCAGTGCACAGATGTCAATGTTCTCCATTTTAAGGAGTGCCTCGAGTGAATGCATTTGGAGGTTTAGACTTCTAGCATTGAGTAGCATTACCCTCAGAGCTTGCTTGTACCTGTTACGGTGGTGAATTTGTTATTTGAACCTTGCCTAAAAAAAGGCACTATAGGGGTGGCAAGAGCCTTAGCCAGTATCCAAAATCCCAAGGGCGACAGGTGCAGGCCATCTCTGGCAAAGCATCATGGTCTGTCGATCATGTCATCCCAGGCAGACAAATACTGGATCCCCTTAGAATGACATCAGAAGCTTAGCCAATTGTTGAAGTCAATCATTTTGTCCTTGTACTGTGGTATCATTCTGCATGATGGGAGGATGCTACTCAGGGCTAGGGTCATACCTGCCTGGGCTAAAAGATCAGAGAGCTCCTCCATGTCTCTTCATGTAGTCCAGGGAGGTACATCTCAGGTCATTCACACCAATATGGAGAATGACAGAGTCATATTTGTAGTTGTTGTGGAGTGACATGAGTGCGTGCATTATGTGGCGGATCCTGGCACCTGACAGGCAGCTGACAGTAACTTTTTTCTTGTTTAGCCTGGTGAGTAGAACATCAGTGTGCCTGACTATAGAGTCACCTATGACTAGAGTGTTGGGTACGTTATGCCTTATGGGCTGTGGTTGAGTGGCACACTGACTTTGTGGGCTGTGTGTCATTTGGGTTGCGTTGGGGGTGGAGGTTGCATGCGTTTCTGCTTTGGAGGTCTCTGTTGCTTGAGCAGATATTTATTGACAGCCTCTGCAAATGTAGGTGTGTATTTTGTGTTGCTGTGTGTGTGTTTTGGTGGTATAGGTTTTGAGGGTGGTGTGGTGCAAGTGTTTACCTTCTCCTCCTGACTGTCTAGTCCAGTCTTGGGTGAAGAGAGCTTTGCTTCCAGTTTGGCTACATAAGTGCATCCCTCACAAGTTGTAGTGTTGTAACATACAATTCTTTACTAAATTCCAGCTAGCTGTGCTGGCATATGTTACACATACCCTGCTCTACATCTCCTGGCAAAGCTTGCAATACCTCGCATCGTCACACCCCTCATCCCTAATGCCAGTTTCTTCTGGCATTGTCTAGGTTGTCTAAATCAGTTCTGCTCATGCCTGCCATCTAGATATCAATGCACCCACCCCTCACCCTTTACCTTGTAGGTTATAAGCTGATAACACTGCCTTCCAAGTAACCTTTTCTGGAACCTTGCTGGGTTACATGGCTGGTCTTTTTATTAATTGATCACCAGAATGCACCTGCATCAGGCTCGGCTATATTATACATATCACAGTAAACTTAGCTCAACAGGGATTCTCTTACGTTTTATTTTGAGCTGTCATACGTACATGCATACATATATATGTATATTTTACATACGGTAGAGCTACAGAATCCCCCATCCAGTACTCTTCATTGAAGCAGTAAAGTCATACTACCTAGATCGAACACCATTTGAGTTTTTTTTAAAAGATATCACTGCACTAATCCCTGAGACTAGGTGACCCTGGAGTAAAAAAAAAAAATAAAGCAGCATGGTGTTGGTCATACAGCTCCTGCACAGGGGTGCAGGGGGACTTCCCACTTGCATTATGCTGGAAACAGAAGTACATAGCAGTAACAATGTCAATACTACAGCAGTTTTATGCACCGGCATTTGTGAGCTTTCATTCATTAATATTGCTCCATGCAGATGATTGTGTTTTGGATACTTTTAAGTTTTAGGATTTTGGACTCTGGACTCTCTGCTTCAGTGATGTGGGATAAATGATTCACATTGTGCACATCCAGGGATATGCATTATACAATACAGATACATATCAAAAAATATACAATACAAATTCATTATGTAGGAGGCTGTTCACCTACTGAACTTCTTACCTGCCCTTTGTAACATGCACTAAAACAATCTGCATAGCCACTAGCATATTTCTAGAAATAGAAAATTTCTGGATAATTGCATCTCTTATTCCACTTTTGTTTCAACATCTTACTGCCATCTGACCCAAACTTACAAATGATCACGTGCTGAAACAGTACAGTATCTCATAGGGAAGGTGCTTCTCGTGATATCAAGTCCAAACAACTGCCTTCCCAACACAAATTCTTTCACAGGAAGTTAGAGGAAGTCAAGACATAAGAATGCTGTACTGACTCCTTGCTGGAGGGGCAGATTTATCTCCCAGCAACTGCCACGTCTTTGGAACAGGTTACCAATTCATGTGAAACAGAGCACTTTTATGAGACACTGTTCAACAGGAACCTGGATGGGACACCATAAATTCTTACCAGGGACAGCGCTCACAACCCTAGTGCAGTCATCACTAAATGCAATCTTGGGTATATAGTACCTATATAGTATTACATTGGGTTGAAATGGCTAAACTTAAAATGACCTTCAGGTCAATAGCCTAGTAATCTCCTATGATATTATGATCTTATGATTCTATATGTGCTTCTGCTCATTCAAGTCTGAGCTGCTAGGTGCAATTCACATACACATGGGTGCTGCCTTAATTATCCATATCAATAAAACTTGCGAACTTTGACTTGACTTGGAATATTTGGAAGAAGCAGAACAATGCCTTTCAGTTGAAGCCACTGAGCTGTTAAAAGTTTGTTAGGCTTTACAACGAATCAGCTACAAAATCTGTCAAAGAAGTGGCAAGAATTTTCTTCTGGTCTGTGGTTGCAACTGCTTTAAATGGTAAAGTCTTTTTCACCACATTGAAATTTGCTCTGAAATGTTCTCCTTGAAATAAAACTGCTTCTTCTTGGTGAGTTGACATCAGATGCTCTTCGTGAAGTTTGTGATTAATGATGTCTGCTTAGACAGGTTCATTTCTAAGCGGCAAACAGAAGTAACCAAATTACTGATGATTTGTGTAAACAGTAAAAAATGTGTCTGAACCTAGGCTTGATAATTCTGAAAAGCATATGCTGAACTCCATCCTACCAACATTATCAAATTCAGAAATGATCATCACTTTCCTTGAGAAATCTGCATGCTTCCCAAGATACCTTGCGAGGAGGATGAAAGCAGGGGCTGCTTTCCCTTTTCATTCGGTGCCAGTATCCAAGGGTATTATGAAAAGCATATCACCAAAGTGTCCACTAGGTGTCACTGCTGTTCCACAAAGCTGTTGTAAGTTGTCAGTTTTCAGCAGTGATATTTTTCTCTACATACATGTTTACTAAAGTTCTACTCCAGTACATAAGGGCTTTAAAACACTTCTCTTCACCCTTCAATGTGTACTAGTAGCAATACTGCCCAATGGTTTGTAGCTTGTGTGTGTGTTTGGGGGGGGGGGACGCTTAGCAGTAATTTGTGTTACGTCACATATGGTGTAGAAAAGTGGAAACTGGTGTGTCTTCATGGTAATGCTATGGCTGTTTTCTTTGAGGGTAGGGTCATCATTGTTCTTACCTGTAAAAAACAAGCTCAAAGGCAAGGTGACCAATGGGTCCAGTTTTTCCAAGGCAGTCCCAGTTTGGAAGTCTCGGTCTCGTAATCCCAAACATTGTCTTTGGGACGCAGAAAAGTCCCAGTTTAGACCGCTCAGTCTGAATGGTGAGTTGGCTTCCCAGGGTGGCCACAGTTCCCCTGCTTTCCCATGCTAAGCAGCTCTGGGGACTTTGCGATTTTTCGGGGATGCCATTGGGTATGGGGTAAGGTTGGATGCCTTCGCCCTGGCAGGAGCCTTCCAGGCCTTGCTGCATCAGGCACTCCCTCAAGGACTTCCATCGTAAGGGGCTCTGCTTGATCCCACTCACCCAGGCAGGAGCTCTCCAGGCAATACACCCATCTGCCTGGTGCTCCCATACTGACTTCTGTCAGGGCCAAGCCCTACAGTCCCTCCCCTTCGACCTGGCCAAGAGACCTTCCCCCAGCCATGCCCCCCCCCCCATGTCAGGGGACTCTGCCGCCTGCATGTCTCCTGCAGGCTGCCAAATCATGCCGGATGGTTCATGCCCTCGGACCCTCTAAGTGGAGCTTCTCCCAATCCCATCCACTCCTCCGGAACTCCCCTCGGCCACTGAGGGGCAGATCCGCTCTCATGAAGGCTTCAGAGTCCCACTGCTTTCCCATCCAGAGCAGCTCTGGGGATTTTTCAAGGGTGCTGTTGGTTATGAGGTGAAGTTGGATGCCTTCACCCCGGCAGGAGCTCTCCAGGCCCCTCTGCCATCCACCCTGGCACTTCCTCAAGGACTTCCATCACTTCCTCAAGGACTTCCATCATGAGGAGCTCTGCCTGACCTCATTCACCCAGGCAGGAGCTCTCCAGGCCCCTCCACTGTCCACCAGTTGCTCCCTTAAGAACTTCAATCATGGGGGGGGGCTGTGCCTGACCCCGCTCACCCAGAAAGGAGCTCTACAGGCCCTGTTGCTGGCTGCCATAGTGCTCCCTTAATGACTCCCATTGTGGGGAGCTCTGCCTGACCCCCCCCTCACACAGGCAGGAGCTCACCCAGCCCTGCCACTATCTTTCTCTCTCCCCCTTCCAGACTTCCATCTCAGAGGTGGCATGGTCCGTACCCTCCACCTAGGTGAGAGCTTTCCTGTACCAATCACTTTCCACCTCTCTCTCCCTTCCAGACTTCCATCAGGACTGACCCCCTCTGGGGCTCCACTTCTACCCAGGAGAGAGAGCTCTTTTCCATGATTACATATCTCCTAACTGCTGCCAAATCATGCAGTGTCATGCATGCTCTTGGAGCCTCTCAGGGGATCTTCTCATGGAACTCTGCTGGGCCATGAAGCCTCAGACAGTCCCTTATCCAAACTTTTGTGACACCAGTTCTCCACTTTGCCTTGCACCTAGAGCTTTCAAACACATGGGAGAAATGGCCCTGGGTCCCCCCATCTCTGCACTTTTTGCTGCACACCTCATCTCTCACCTTCACAGTGCCAGGTACCGATGAATGTGCATCTCTTCAAGGCTCCTGGCATGCGGCGTCTTGCCTCCTGGGTGGTGCTATTCACAGACTGGCATCCCCAAAGGGCCTGGTGAAGGATGGGAGGACAAACTGCCTGTCTGAGTGTGAGATGACATGGCTGCCCTATCTCCACTCCCATGGGGCTGGGAGAATGGGAGTGCATCCCTGGCTTCCCTGGGTGGCCCTTAAGTGCCCCAGTTTAGGTCCTGTAACAAAATGGCAACCTTGCTCAAAGGAAAACTGTGCATGTGAGGGGAAGACTTTTCGAAGAAAGAGTTCGAGGGCTGAAGTTTGGTAGTCTGCCATGACATCTGCAAATGCAAAATGTGAGCTGAACAGTTGCTAGTTATGGAATTGTGAAATATGTTAACAGATGTGAAAGGACCTAATAGTAGGTCTACCAGCATTAACAGGAAATGTAGGATGGAGGCTGAATAGCAGATAAACTGTTGTCTATCTCCAGGTGTCACATGAACCAATCAGCCTCTCAGGGCATAAGACCAAGTGTTCGGAAAGAAAAAACTTAAGCAAGATGGACTTCCAAACTCTTTGATGAAATAAATTACATCTGGCCAAAGTGCAAGGAGTGTGAATAAAGTAATTTAGTAAAGTACTTTTTGCACGTTAGGCATGAGTCAGCATTAGTAACACAGCATACTACTTGTTCACAAACATTTTTTCTAATCAAAACAAGCACATGAAGGTTGTTTAGCTACTACAGCTTGTGGATTATGAATGAAACCACAACAGCATTTTCAAAGGATAGCTAAGTAGCAAGGTCAAAGATACGCAGCAATGGGAGAAGACTGTATTGCTGGTGTGGTTCATACCTCTCAAATGTCCAGATTTTTGCCTCATATTTTTAGACTATTATAATAATATTTGTGGTTTTCTGGCCAATAATTGAGGATTTAAGTAACTAAATAATGACAGACATTTGTGTTTCAGACTTGTCATCCTTCAGAAAATGCATAAATCAAAAACTGTTATTCTAGCAACTTTCTAAGTTTATAGGTGCAATATTTAAAATATGTTCTTGTTTTGGGCCTTTGCCCCCTCCCTGCATAATTTCTGACTTTTCCACATTTCTTGTGCTGACAGGTTGACAGGTATGGTGCATTTTTTTTCAATAGCTTTAGAGAAAATAGCTCCTTCCAACAAAAGAGGACCAGCAGGAAGCGAATAACAGGCAGGGCTACCTCTCAACCTGGAAACATCAAAAATCTGGACAAGGCCCATGAAAAATAGGTACAAATCTGTACGCTGATTAACATAAAATTTACATACATGATTACATAACCCCACCCACTCCAATGGAATTGTGGGATATCAGCTTTCAAACGCAAACTGAACAACAGACAACCAAAATATGGCACCAAGCCAGAGTCCCCCTGCAGATATTCCAATGCCCCATTAACTGGCTATTTCACACCATTTACCATAAACACTAATGTGTGCATACTGCTTTACATCTACAATGATTATTTGGATTTTATTTTGCACTCTGCCACAGGAAAGTGTGTTCCGTGAGAGGACCATTCCAACCATCCTGTCCTTGGCGCTCTTAAATCTGTTGGCTCTTGAGATACTTATCCCTTACGTTAATCTGACTATTTTCCACCCAGGGCTACCAAGACTAGCCCTAGAAACAAAATCACACTGGTGACATCCCAAATTAAATAGGATGTACAGCAGATGTACAACAAAAGGGGAAAAAATGGCAGAAATCAGCAGGCAACACAAGAACCCCGTACACCCCTGGAAGAATGAATACAAGACATAAGTCAAAGGCCAAAGCAGCAACACCTTAACAGAAAAGACACACATTGAACACACAGCTAAAGTTCAGAAAATATGCCAACTTTTCTTTTCACAAAAGGACTCAAGGTGTGAAATGTGAATCAAAAAGTGTGGTGCAATTCAAGAATGCATGCGACAGATATAAAGCAATTTTACAACTTTACATCTTAGCAGAACATGGATTAAAATAAAACTTTACTGGTCCATTTAAGCTGAGAAGTTCTACAGTCTTGGAAATCTTACACAGATAAAATAGGGTGGAACAGCCTTCAGATTGCATAAAATAAACAGTATCAACTGTTAGTTTAGGCCAGTTTTGCATAAGTATCCCAGCTGTGGTGACAGGATTGCGTATAATGGTGAAGTGCTTACAAGAACTGAAAGATCATTGCGACTTATGTTAATAAAAGTAAAATCTCTGCTGCCTGTAAACAATATGAAGCATGTGCATTGTTTATGGTGACGACCTTAAACAATATGAAGCATGTGCATCGTTTATGGTGACGACCTTAAACAATATGAAGCATGTGCATTGTTTATGGTGATGACCTTAAACAATATGAAGCATGTGCATCGTTTATGGTGACGACCTTGCTGCACCAACTGCATAAGTGTAAACAATATGAAGCGTGTGCATTGTTTACAGTGATGACCTTGCTGCACTAACTGCATAAGTGTAAACAATATGAAGCATGTGCATTGTTTATGGTGACCACCTTGCTGCACCAACTGCATAAGCATTAAAAAGCTTCAATTTTAGCATGTATAAAACTGTTCTCAAACTGCTAAAATCAAAAGGGCACAGCAGATAATTTTTATGATTAGTGCCAAGTTCACAGTATCTTAGTCTTAATCATAAAAATAAAACATTACATTATGCAATGACTAGAACAATTCATTCAATGTGTATAAATGCCCATTTTCTCTCTCTTAAATCTTGCATACAAAGCAAAAGGCACAAAAAGCCCACACACAAACCTCATGGGGGGGTCACCTTTATGGAGTCTGAGAAAAGTACAGTTTTGTACCTACCATAAATGTAGATGTTCGAGTGCTCATACAGCTGCAGTCATAACAGATGGGTCATCCTACCGTCAGGCGGGTCCTCGGTCGGCCGAATTCCAAAGTCTAGGTCCGGAATCGGTTGTTGTCGCTTCTTCCCTGACGTCAGTGCGTCAGGGGTATAAAAGAGGCAGCCAACGCCATTTTCTTCAGTTTTTCTTGCCCCAGATGTCAGGTGCCCCCAGAAGGAAGGCAAACATAATGTTATGCAAAGATGCAATGTTGATAAATCAAAAACAGTAGTTGCAAGCAAATACACCATAAAAGGATACCCCCAAAAGGTTATATGAAAAGTGTTTGTCATAAGGCCTGTCCTAAGAGGGGTTGGAGGGAGGGAAACCTGGACTGCAGCTGTATGAGCACTCGAACATCTACATTTATGGTAGGTACAAAACTGTACTATGTTCATCGTGCATACAGTTGCAGTCATAACAGATGGGTAGAATCCCAAAGCTAAGTAAGGGTGGTAGGCACTAAGTGGAACTAGGATGGGCTAGGATGCCCTGCAGGACTGCTGTGGCAAAGCCTGCTCTAGATTTTGAGTATAGTGGGAGGTGATAGTGCTTGGAGAAAGTGTGCACTGAACTCCAGGTGGCTGCTTCCAAAATGTCCTTGGTAGGGACCCCCCTGAGGAAGGCTGCAGAGGTAGCTGTGGCTCTGGTGGAGTGGGATCTGATGCATGCAGGCACAGTTTTTCCATTAAATGAGTAACAAAGGCATATGCAGTGGGCTATCCATTTTGAAATTGTCTGTTTGGAAATAGCCTTTCCCTGAGCATCTGCAGCATAGGACACAAAGAGTTGCTCAGATTTCCTGAATGGTTTTGTTCTGTCCAAGTAGTAACGTAGTTGTCTGTGAATGTCCAAGGAATGTAGTAGTCTTTCCCCTTTGTTTTGTGGATTAGGATAAAAGGTAGGTAAGTGGATAGTCTGATTCAAAGCTACACTGGATACTACCTTTGGCATAAAGGTAGGATTGGTTCATAAGGAAACTCTGTCCTGATGGAAAATGATGAATGGTTGCACAGCCATGAGGGCCTGAAGCTCCAAAACCCTGTGTGCTGAGGTGTTAGCCAGAAGAAAGGCTGTTTTCCATGACAAGTACTGTAACTCTGTTGAAGAAGCTGGCTCGAAGGGAGGAAGGGTCAGCTTTTCCAGTACGTAGTTGAGGTCCCAAGCAGGGACTGGTGGTTTCCTTGGGGGTTTTATATTCTTTGCCCCTCTGAGGAACTGCCTTAAGAGAGGGTGAGAGAATAATGGAGGATCTGTGTTGTATTGTGCAGAAATGGCTGAAGCGTGGATCTTGATGGAGGAGAAGGAAAGTCCATTGTTTAACATCTCAGCTAGGTACTGTAAAATTTGAGGTATATTTATTACTCAAGGATTCTATCCCTTTTCGAGATTCCAGGCATAAAATCTTTTCCATTTGGCGGAGTAAGCCTTTCTAGTCGAAGGTCTTCTGGCCTCCAAGATGATGTCCTGCACCTCCTTGGAGAGGAGAAACTGTTGGGAAATCAAGGAATTCTCCATGCAGCTAGATTTAGGGTTTTGAGCTGGCTGTGAAGGGTTTTGTAGTTGTGCTGGGACAACAGAAGAGGGACTAGAGGTAGGATCCATGGTGGGGAGTGTGTCAGGCTCTTTAGGAGAGGATACTAGTGTTGTCTTGGCCAGTCTGGAGCAATGAGAATTATTTTTGGCCTCTCTGCTCTGGCTTTTAATAGTACTTTGGGCAGCAGAGGAAGAGGCGGGAAGGCATAGACTGTCCGTGTTGCCCAATTGAAGGAAAGTGCGTCCACTTTCCAGGCCTGTGGATGATAGGTCATTGAACAAAATTTTTTCAACTGGCAATTTCTGTGGGTAGCAAAGAGATCTATGTCTGCTGTCCCCATGCCTGAGTTATCTTTGTGAAAAGTTGAGGATGCAACTTCCATTCATGTGGATCTGTCATATTTCTGCTTAGGTTGTCTGCCAGTGTGCTTTCCTTCCCTGGCAGGAATTGTGCCTGCAGTTGAATTTGCAATTCCAGTGCTGTGTTCCACAGGATCATGGCTTGCCTGCACAGGGGGTATGAATGAGTTCCCCCCCTGTTTATGTACCACATCACTGTAGTGTTGTCTGTCCTTATCAATAGCTGGCCTGGATGCAGTAGGTCTTTGAAGGTCATAATAGCCTTTTGCACGGCTAGCATTTCCTTTTGGTTGATGTGGAGGTGCTTCTCTTTTCGGGACCATTTTCCTTGAATGCACTGATCTGTCATGTGTGCTCCACAGGCATAGTCTGAGGCGTCTGTTGTGATGATTTGAGTTGCTGGAGATACACAGAAAGGAAGACCTGTGTTTCTTTGGCAAGCTTGAGTCCACCACAAAAATTCCTTTTGAAGGCATGGAATGAGTGGGATAATTGTTTCCAAGCTGTGGCTGTGTTGAGACCATAAGTTTTTCAGGTACCATTGAAGTTTCCTCATATGCAGCTTTGAACATGGGATTAGTAGGATGCAAGATGCCATGAATCCCAGAGCCTGCAGGATTTTCCTTGCAGTTAGCCTGGTGTAAGTTGCCATTTTTCTGAAGTATTGAGACAGTTGCCCTTGCTTGTCTGGCGTGAGGTAGGCCCATCTGGGTGGTTGTATCCAAGCTGGCACCCAGGAAAATTATTTGTTGAGAGGGTATTAGTTTTGATTTCTTTTTGTTGACTGTGTATCCCAGGAAGTTCAACAGTTTTATTACAAACGCCAGGTGCTGCAGTAGTATGTCCTTGCTGTTCACTTGGATCAGGCAGTCATCCAGATATGGGTAGATTTGTATCCCTTGCAGTCTGCAGAAGGCGATTACTGATGCCAGGCATTTCGTAAACACTCTGGGCACAGTAGATAAGCCAAAGGGCAATGCAGAGAATTGGTAATGGGTTGAACCTGCAAGAAATCTGAGGTATCTTCCGCAATCTTGTCTGATAGGGACATGCAGGTATGCCTGCTTGAGGTCCAATGTTACCAGCCAAGACTCCTTGCCCAGCATGGGAAGAAGCTGCTGTAATGTGAGCATCTTGAATTTTGGCACCTATAGATATGTGTTTAGGATGGATAGGTCTAAGATAGGTCTCCAATCTTTGTCTTTCCTCGGTACCAGGAATAGTTTGGAATAAAACCCTTGACCTTGTTCTTTTGCAGGTACCACTTGAATTGCTTTCATGTCTATGAGAGCTGAAACTTGTTTTTTTGCCTCTGCCCTTTGATTTTGTGGCAGGTTTGGCATGCCTCTCATTTTTGGAAGGGTGTGAAAGTGGAACCTGTAGCCTCTGTCTATAATGTCCAGAATCCATTTGTCTTTTGTAACAATATGCCAATTTTTTGAGAATAATGTCAATTTTCCACCCAAAGGTGTTGCCATTAAAGCTTTGCTTGGCAGGTGTAGGGGGAAGTCATTGTGTCTATTTTCTAAAAGACTGTGATCTATCTTCTCCACCTCTTGGGGTTGGTGCTTGCCACCGTCTGGCTCTGAAGGATCCTTGAGGTTGCCCTCTTGTCCCTTGGGCACCTGTATCTGCTCCTTTGAGGTCTGTCCATGGCTGGAAAGGACCAATTTTTTGAAGGCCAGTTTCTGCTGAAACGTGGAGGCTGTACTGCAGGAAATCTTTCACTGTTTGCATTGATTTCGCTTTTTCCTCCATTTTCTTTAGCACCTCCTCAGCTTTAACACCAAACAATACATCTTTTTGAAGAGGTGCATCTAATAATTTAGCTTTGACATGATCTGGTAAGGTCTGCTCTTTGAGCCAAGCATGCCTACGTATAACAGACCCCGTAACAGCAGCTCTACATGAGGCCTCTAAAGCATCAAAACCACACTGCAAGGTATGTTTTCCCACTTGCTCTGCACCATGCAACAAATCCTGAAACTCTTTTAAATCTGGTTGTTCTGGTTGTGTCATCTTGCTTTTCAGCTGAGATATCAAAAACTGTTGATACTTTAACATATGGAACTGACAGTTTAATGCCCTCATGGTTAAAGTGGCCGAGGTGTACACCTTTTCCCCCCACCTTTCTAAAGCTCTGGAATCTCTCTCTGAAGGTAATGGATTTTTAGCAGTAGAGGCCTTAATTCCCTTGGGACCCTGTGAAATTGTTTCTGGGTCAGCAGTGTGGCTTTTATATAGGAACTGGTGAGAATCAGGAACCCAGTAATACTGGTCTGGTTTAACAGGAGCTGGAGGCAAAGAATCAGGATTAAGGCTGGCTTCTGTGTACACATCATCCAATATATCTAAAACAGGAGGGATAGCCAGAGGCCTATGCTGGGGGAGCAGAAGAAATTCCCTGAGCCTTTTCTTGGAATCTGAATAATCTTGGCCTTCCCAGTGAAAGTGTTCCCTCAATGTATGCTGGGTTTCCCCAAAAGAGAAGTCCTTAGGGGGGGAGACCGAGGGAATAGACTCCTCAGCATCAGAGTCTTCGAATGGAGAATAGGCATAATCCTGGTCCTCAGATAGTTCTGAGGTAATAGAAGCTTGATCTGAGGAAGGGTAGTCTTCCTCTAATCTGGGCCTTTTGTCAGAGGGGGGATGAGAACCCCTGATAAGAGTAATCAAATCCTCAGCCATTTTAAGCATCTGTTTTTTAGGCATGGTGCCTTGAGAGGGGGTCTGAGGAACCTGTTTTTTGGATTTCATGGCTGCTTTAGATTTAGTGAAGGCTTTAATAGAGAAGGAGGAAGGCCTGAAGACCCCTTGAGAAATGGCAGGCCTGTCTAAATTCTGAGTATCCCCGCCAGGAGTGGCGTCAGGATCTGTAGTAGGAATGGGGGCCGAGGAGCCTGCGACCTCGGGTTCTGAAGACACCAATAATGCTTTGTCATCGGTACTCAGAGGCTGTGTAGGCGCCTCGCTGAGTACCTGAGAACCGGCAGTCGGCCTTAGCGTGGTTTCAGTAGGTGGTGCGGACCTCGTGTGTCGGTCCTTATCTTTGTGTTTTTTGCTCAAAACTGGAGTCGGAGTATCCGACGACATAATATAATTAAATTTTTTGCCAAAAAAGTGAAGGGTGAACTCCGCCCGATGCTTAATAGTGCGCTTATTGAATCTAGCACAAAAACGGCAGGCCGAGACGTCATGGTCTGGGCCTAAGCAAGGTATACAGAAAGAGTGGAAATCCTTATGCGGTATTTGCTTCCCACATGAAATGCAATTATTAACTTTGTCTGACATCGGTCTGAGGCAAGAAAAGTTTCCCCAATGGGGTACTTAGCTTTCAAGAAGACTTCGGCTGAAATACTTTCGTAAATCTCAGGAGCTGGCCAACCGGCACTTGCGAACTGCTTCTGCTTCGGGCACCGTGCGGCAAGAAAGACTGAAGAAAATGGCGTTGGCTGCCTCTTTTATACCCCTGATGCACTGACGTCAGGGAAGAAGTGACGACAACCGACGCCGGACCTAGACTTTGGAATTCGGCAGACCGAGGACCCGCTTGATGGCAGGATAACCCATCTGTTATGACTGCAGCTGTATGCACGATGAACATCAGACTCAGGACTTGCTTCAGCCTACAAAAATGCAAATAAATGAAGTGCTCATGACAGCCCAGTCAGCCCCAGATAGATAAACACAGTGCGCATCATAGATCCTCCAACAACAAAAAGACACCAAGTTCCTGAACAGCTGCATCATCACTTACACATTGCCTAAATTATTCAACTTTTCTAAACTTCTTTAAAACGTCTTTACAGCTCAGTACGACTGAAACAAAGTAAAAAGAACTACTATCGTAAAACATCCAACAATGTCAATATGTATTAAAATTACAAGCAGTAGACTAATAAACCTAAACAGACCACCCTCCAGCTACAATAGACCAAGATAATGTTTATTAAAACTACTGCAGAATAGCAAAACTAAAAGCACTTACAGCAAAATGATTCTAAATCAGAAAAACCCTACCCTCAAGAGAAAAGTAATCGCTAGAGATAGAAGCGCCTCATTTCCCTTTTTTCTACTTACCTCAATCTCAAAGTCCGGCAACTGGAAGGCAGTCCTGAAAAGGGAGCAAAAGTGGGAGATAGCGGGGACCTTCCACCACGTCCAAATCTCTGCCACAGATACCCAACAGGAGTCCTCAGACATTTTCTTCATGCCACACCGGGACCGCATTAGCAGCTTTACACTTGGCTAACTTCACAATAAGTGAGCACTCGGGGTTGGGGAGTTGGGCCTGAGTTGCCTCTAACTGATGTACAGGATGCTAAACACTAACTGCCAAAAAAAAATCCTTATCAGTTTTTATGATCCTACACACACACGCAGGCAGTACTCTTCCTGCTCACAGATGATTCAAACATAAGGAGGCAGCCAGCCAGAAATGCAGCCACACATGAGCCTTTGAGTTCAACTCCGACAGGCTGATGGAGTTAACATCATCACGCACGTGATGACATCAACAAAAAGATGAAAAAAATAAATGAATTAAAAAAAAGCTCGGAAAAAGTCAGAAATGAAAGGGTACCACTCGGGAATCGTGGCACCCCATTATTTGACCCCAAAACTCGGTAAAAAATGAGTAATTCATTACGGTTGGGAGGTATGAGTGGGACGGATGTTGGATCTTACAAGACATGTGAACAAAAGACTGAGAAGCATACCTACCAACTGCACGATATTTGGAAGAACACTCCTATTTTGGCTCCCAATAGTGTGTAAGCTTCTCTTGTCTGGTCTGATACCAAACAGTTCTGACTTCTGCTCATTTCATTCACTGGCACAGTTTTAACGCCAATAAAAGACAGACTTCCTGGGGCTTATAGTCAAAACTGACCTAGCAAACCTCCCTAATGTCTGAGTGGTAGTGAGGTCACTTCATGTGAAGTAGTGGCTCCTCCCACGTTGGTGATTGTGTTTGAAACGGTGAGGAGTGTCGTTATCTTACTCTGGTACAGTGTACAAAACTGGACATTAATTTGTGCTACTACATTCCTTACAATATCTGCAGACCTGGTGAAAATCAAAAATGAATCTCAGTGAAATTACACTGGGTATCTGATCTGAGACTGTGAGGTTTGGGAAAGTACAGTTGTGTACACTTACCATAAATGTAGATGTTCGAGTGCCTTCACTGTTGCAGTCATCAGATTTGGGTTATCCTTGCCAGGGTAGCCCTCGGCTGGCCTGAATACCAGAGACTTAGTATTTCTGCATTAGTTGCTGTCATTTGAGGACTGACATCAGGTCGTCAGTGGTATAAAGGAAGGCAGCTGATGCCATTACATCAGTTTTTCTTGCCCTAACCTGTCAGGATCCCCTCAAAGTAGGAGGCCAGGCTCTGGTGGAAGAACGCCACCAGTGGAAAATAAATACCAATATGTCTTTGTAAGGAAAGGAGAACAACAAGGAAGAGAGGTAACAAAAAGAAAAAGGGGGAAGGAGGGAGGGAAACCAAGACTGAAACAATGAATGCACACAAACATCTACATTTATGGTAAGTGTACACAATTGTACTATGTTCTTGGTGTTTTACTGTTGTAGTCATAGGTTGATAGGTAAGTACTAGGCTATTGGACCTAGGGCCTATACAAGCCTAGCCAAAAAGGTACCCTGGCTTTCGCCACCCAAGAAAATTATTTTCCTGTGCCCCTGTCGAGCAGAACCACAGAAGTGATCCCCGGGGTGAATTTCCTATTACCCATCCAATCATCAAGATTTTTCTTGAAAAGTGCTAAAGAGGAGCTCTGTTTGACATAGACAGGTAGTCTGTTCCAGAGTATGGGAAGTCTCTGGGACAGGAATCTATCCCTCCAGCATGTTCTGTTTATTGTGGTGACAAGGTTTAGGTCCCTAGAGTGTGTAGCTTGGAGGGATTGGGATTTCTTTAAGTGGAGCATGTCCAACAGCTCTGGGTTTGACATAGCTTTGTATGTTAGGCAGAGATCGCCTCTAAGTAGGCGATATGCAACGGAGTAAAGCTGGACTTTTTTGAGATGGTCTGCGTAAGGCATCTGTTTGAGGCCAGTAATCCTCTTTGTGAGGTATTTTTGCGGCCTTTCCAGTTGTTGTAGATGTCTTGTGAGGTACATACCAAAAGGGGCGTTGTACTCTATAATGGGTCTAATGAGTGATGAGTAGAGGGGAACAATGACCTCTTTTTTTCTGGATGAGAAACCTTTTGTGATGAGGTGTGCCACGTAGAAGTATTTCCTGACCACTTTGGCGATGTGATTATTAAAGTAGAGACTACTGTCCACCTGTGTCCCAAGGTCTCTCATCACACTTTCGGTGTTAAGTAGACTACCGCCTATGTGGTAGTTCATGGGTACAGAATTTTTTCCAAAGGGGATGACAATGCACTTTTTGACATTGAGCTTGAGACCATGTCTTTGACACCAGGCATCTGTCTCAGTAAGGTCCTTTTGTAGGATGTCCACATTGTTAGGAGTTTCAATTATGGCTCCTACTTTGCAGTCATCTGCGAATTTAGTTAGCCAAAGACCACCTGTGTTAGTCTGTACTTCAGAGAAGGAGATACCAAACAGGAGTGGACCCAGGACTGAACCCTGTGGTACTCCACTTGTCACTGGTCTGAAGTCTGATTTGGAGTCTGCTACTTTCACAGTGTGGGTTCTTTCAGTAAGCCAGTTGGCAACCCATCTTGTGACATAGGGATTTATACCTAGTTTAGTGAGCTTATCTATAATTCCAGAGTGGGGGATGGTGTCGAACGCCTTGGTGAGATCTAGATAGGCTGTGTGAACCACCTTACCCTCATCTATGGCTTTGGTGACTACTTCAAAGAAGTCTATCAGGTTTAGGAGACATGATCTGCCTTTTACAAACCCAAACTGTGTGGGATCCAGGGTTTGGAGATCTCAAATGTCTTTGTTTATGAGTTCCTTGATGATACGTTCCATGGCCTTGCAGACGAGGCTAGAGAAGGGTAATGGGGCGGTAGTTCCTGGGGTCTGTTGTGGCCCTCCCCTTTGTGGAGTGGGATAACTGTCGCGGTGCACCATTCAATGGGCACAAAGCCTGAGGTGAGGCTATGGTTAAACATGGTACTTTGGTGGGGTGCCAGTTCATTCTGTAGTTCATGTAGAAGGCAGCCTGGGATGTTGTCAGGTCCCATGGATGCTGTGTTCTTGGCTTTGGAGAGTGAAGTTTTGACCTGTGCAGCCGTGATTACAGGAACTTTGCATTCTTCCGGTATAAAGATGAGCCCTTTAGGGGGTGAGAGGGGGGTAAAGTTAGCACTGAGCCTATCTGCCAGGATGTTGGCAATATCAGCAGTTGGTTCTGTACATTTAGTGTCATTGTGCTGTAACTCAGAGCAGATCTGAGTGTTGCCATTGAGATTTTTGACATAGCTATAGAATGCTTTGTGGTTGTCTTTAGAATCAGTGGCAATTTTGTTTTCATAACTAGCTTTGGAGGATTTTATGAGGGATCTCAGCTTCTTACTGAGGCTGACCAGGGAGTTCCTCCAATCGTGGGATTTTACTCTTTTTTGCAACAGTTTCTTTCTTCTGTTGTAGAGTTTGTTTATGGCAGAAGACCACCAGATTGGCTTCCTTTTTTTGGAGGATAGCATCTTGGTTCTGTTAGAGATAGCACGATCCATGCACTCGTGTAAGTGCTTATAAAGTGCATTTGTGTAGGATTCAGCAGTTGTACCTCTATTGTCCATCTGCATGGGTGTCATGAAGTTTGCCACTTTTGTCTTAAGAAGCGTGAAGTTGGCTTTGAAGAAATTTTTTACGGTTGTTTTCCTAATGGGGGGAGGGAGCGGGATGTGGATGTCTAGGGTGATTAGCTTGTGGTCGGATCTGACCAACGAGGAGCTGACCTCTGGTGTGGAACACCAGTCACCCATGTTGATGATGACCAGGTCTAGGATATTGCTGCCTCTGGTGGGGGTGTGGATAAGTTGATCCAAAGCATTGGAATTGATGATTTCCAGAAAACGTTGAGCAAAAGAGTTGGCACATGAGTAGTTTTCCCAGTTAATGGTAGGGTAGTTGAAATCACCCATTATTAGACTGTTGGGTTGTACCTTAATATTTTCCAGTGTATCAAGAAAAGAGGAGTGGGAATCCTGGGGCATGGTGGGGGGTCTGTAGTAAGCTACAATCTAGATTGTGGTTTTGCCCAGACTGCCAGACATTTGGGTAGATTCTCAAAGCTGAGGAAATGGGTGGAGGCAGTCAAGGAAGTTAGGGGCTGGCTAGGATGCCCTGCAAGACTGCAGAGGCAAACCCTGCCCTGGATTTGGAGAAGAGAGGCAGATGGTAATGCTAGGTAAAAGTGTGAACAGACGTCCAGGTGGCAGCCTCCAGGATGTCCCTGGTGGGGGCCCCTCTGAGGAAAGCTGCAGAGGTGGAGTTTGCTCTGGTGGAGTGTGTCCTGAGCCCCTTGCGGGGAGGCTTGCCATGGTGTTTGCAGCAGAAATGGATGCAGTGTGCTATCCATTTGGAAATGGTTTGCTTGGAGATGGCTTTGCCTTCTTCCCCTGAAGCAAAGCTAACCAGCAATTGATCAGACTTTCTGAAGGGTTTAGTCCTGTCCAGATAGTATCTGAGCTGTCTGTGCACATCTGGACTGTGCAGAATCCTTTCCCCCTTGTTTGGAGGGCTAGGAAAGAAGGTGGGCAAAAGAATTGATTGGTTGAGAGCCACACTGGACACCACCTTGAACATGAATGATGGATTAGTTCTGAGGGATACCCTGTCTGCATAGAAGATGAATTATTTTACAGCCATGAGTGCTTGCAGCTCAGAGACTCTTCTGGCTGAAGTGATGACCAGGAGGAAGGCTGTATTCCAGGAGAGAAATGTTAGCTCTGCTGAAGAAGCTGGTTCAAAAGGAGGCAGAGTGAGCTTTTCCAAGACAAAGTTAAGGTCCCAAGCTGGTGTTGGTGCCCTTCTGGGGGGGCCTCAAGTTGTTAGCCCATCTGAACTGTTTAATCCAAGGGTGTGAGAAAAGAGGCTGCTCAGTGGCAAAATGAGCAGAAATAGCAGAGGCAGGAATTTTTATAGAGGATAAAGAGAGACCACTGTGTAGTAGGTCAGCTAGGTAATCCAGGATGAGAGGGATGGAGGGCTGTGTCATATTAGCCCCTTAGCCTGGATCCAGGTGCAGAACCCTTTCCAATTATCTTCATAAGACTTTCTGGTGCTAGGGCATTTGGCCTCTTGGATAATATCCAGAGCCTGTTTACTGAGAATGGCAGATTGGTCAGGGGTTAGGGAATAAGCCACGCTGCCAAATTAAGTGTCTGCAATTGGGCATGCATGAATTCTCCTTCCCTCTGGGTTAGGAGGTTTGGATTCTGAGAAAGATTCTATGGAGGCAGCGGGGACAGGCTGCACAGCAAGGGGTACCAGTGCTGTCTGGGCCAGTCTGGAGCTATGAGAATGGTCCTTGGCTTTTCCTCCCTTATTTTGAGTAGTTCCCTGGGGATGAGAGGCAGGGGAGGAAAGGCATAGACCAAGAGGTTTACCCAGGGAAGGACAGGGCATCCACTTTCCAAGCCATGCAGTGATGCTCCCTGGTGCAGCATTTGTTGAGCTGATGATTGGTGTGGGAGGCAAAGAGGTCGATATCCAGGGTTCCTTATTTCTGAGTTATTAGGAAGAAGGTACTTCTGTTGAGCTGCCACTCATGTGGGTCCAAAGGCTTTCTGCTTAATTTGCCCACCTGGGAGTTGAGAGAGCCTGGAAGGTATTGTGCTAACAGATGTAGTTGCATGGAAGAGGCTGTGAGCCAAAGGGTCATGGCCAGTCTGCACAGTGGGTAGGAGTGAGTCCCTCCCTGCTTGTTGATGTACCACATTACAGTGGTGTCTGTTTTGATCAGGAGAACCACTGGGGAGAGAAGGAGTTTGAAAGCTATCAAGGCCTGCTGCACAGCCATCATCTCATTTTGACTGATGTGCAGGGGGATTTGCTGTGGGCTCCATTGACCATGTATGCACCTGCCATCCAGATGTGGATCTCAAGCTTAGTCTGATGCATCTGTGGTGAGGGTCTGGGTGGCGGGGTGTGGGGAGAAGGGCAGTCCCTAGTTGTGGCAGATGGGTGTTGCCCACCAAAGAAATTCCTTCCTCAGGCAAGGAATAATAGGTAGAAGAGTTTCCAGATCTTGGGAGTGTTAACACCAAAGGCTCTTTAGGTACCACTGAAGTTTCCTCATATGCAGTCTGGCATATAGAATGAGGAGAATGCAAGATGCCATGAACCCCAGGGCTTGCATGAATTTCCTTGCAGAAAACTGGGGCCTGGTGGCCATTTGAGAGAAGTAAGCTGACAGGAACATTTGTTTCTCTGGTGTAAGGCATGCCATCTGGGATGCTGTGTCCAGACTTGCTCCCAGGAATATTATCCTTTGGGTGGGTATCTGTTTGGATTTCTTTCTGTTGATTGTGTACCCCAGGGAGGTTAGTAGGTTCTTTACAAAAGCCAGGTCTTTGAGCAGTTTTTCCTGGCTGTCTGCCTGAATAAGGCAGTCATCTAAGTAGGGGTAAATTTGAATATTTCTTTGTCTGCAAAAGGCAATGGCCTGAGCCAGGCATTTTGTGAAAATGCTGGGAGCAGTAGATAAGCCAAAGGGAAACACAGAGAACTGAACATGTTGACATCCTGCCCTTTAGTGGAGATATTTTTTGCAGGAATCCCTGATAGGAATGTGGAGGTAGACTCCTTTTAGGTCCAGGGTGGCTAGCCAAGCGTCCTTGGACAGCATGGGTAGCAACTGCTGAAGGGTGAACATTTTGAATTTTGGGTTCATCAGGAAGGTGTTTAGAATGGATAGATCGAAGATGGGGTGGCAGATGCCCTCTTTTCTAGGCAGCAGAAAAAGTCTGGAGTAGAAGCCTTGGCCTATATGATCTGCTGGAACGTGATCTACTGCCCCCAAGGAGGGCAGGGAATGGATTTGCTTTTGAGCCTCTGCCCACTGATTTGGTGGAAGATCTGGGAACCTTTTTTGGGGTTGGTAGGTGTGGAAGGAGAATTTGTACCCTCCGAGACACAATGTTCAGAACCCATTGGTCGTTGGTAATGGTGGCTCAGGTGCTTGAATGAAAAGAGAGTTTTCTGCTAGGGGTATGTGAAGGTCTGGAGGAGGCGAGTCATTGTGAGTTCTTGCCATAAGGGGGTGGCTTAGAACTCCCTGGTTTTGAAGTGGAGGCAGTCCACTGCTTAGATCTCTGCAACCCCTGGGGCTGCTGTCTGGGGGGGTCTGTTTCCATAAGGCCTAGGCTGGGCCCATTTACTTGAAGTAGGAAAGGACCAGTGCTTGGAGGGAAAATGCCTGCCGAATCTAGGGGGCTGGACCTGTAAGAAATCTTTAACTGTTTGCATAGATTTTGCTTTTTCTTCCATCTTTTTTAAGACCTCTTCTGCTTTATTGCCAAATAAGTTATCTTTCTGCAAGGATGCATCAAACAATTTTGAGTTGACATGGTCTGGCAGGGGTTGTTCGTTAAGCCATGCAGGTCTTCTAATGACAGAACCAGTGACTGCTGCTCTGCAAGAAGCTTCTAGGGCATCAAAACCATAGTGCAAAGTGTATTTAGTTACTTGACTTGCAGAATGCACTAAGTCTTGTAAATCTTAAGATTCTGCCCATGCAGGAAATGAGGACATTTTTTGTTTAAGGAGTTCCATGGTATGTCGCTGATACGTAAGCATATGGAACTGACAATTTAGTGCCTTGATAGCAAGAGTAGCTATCCAGTGTTCGGGAATCCCTGTCTGAGGGGGTGGGATTCTTAGCTGAGGTTGCTTTAATCCCTTTTGGCCCTTGAGAAATGACCTTGGGGTCAGCTGTTGGATTTTAAAAAGATATTTGTGTGAGTCAGGGACTCTGTAGTACCTGTCTGGTTTTCTGGGTGCAGGAGGGAGGGCATCCAGAGTCTAGCTGGATTCAAGGAAAACATCATCCACCACATCCAGGACTGAGGGGATGGCTAAGGGTCTATGGCTAAGGGTCTGTGTTGTGGAAGATCCAGGAACTCTCAGTCTCTTTTTAGCCTGAGGGTAATCTTGACTCTCCCATTGGATATGCTCCCTTAAGGTGCACAAGGTTTCCCCAAAGGAAAAGTCCTCTGGGGGAGAGGCTGAAGGAATGGATTCCTTTGCATCAGAATCCTCATGTGTAGAGAGGGGCTACATGTCTTCATAGTCCGATGCATAGGATTCTTCTAACTCTTGTTCAGACAAAAACTACTGGAAACAGATCTCTTTTTCTTTTTGAGGGAGTGACTTGGCTTCCCCTAATCAGTATGATAAGGTCTTCTGTCATTTTAAGCATTTGAGACTGAGGCAAGGGAGCAGGCATCTGAGAATGGGTAGTCAGTTTCTTGGGTATGGTTCGACCCCTGGGCCTGAGGAACTCGGTTGTTTTAGAAAGAACGGCAGTCACGAAAGAAACTGTTGGTTTATGTCGGGATTCGGTGTTGCGAAGGACTTCCTCGGAAGTCGGTGCCTGCACAGCAGCTCTGGATCCATCCAGGGTAGAGACGACTGCAGTATCCTTAGATGAAGAAGAGTTTTGCGGCATAGCGGATTCTGAAAGGGTCTCAGTAGCAGCCTGCGAATTAACTGAAGTGGGCTTCAGGGGCTGCGAAAGCGGCTCACTGAGTTCCGGAGGACTGACGACCAGCTTAACGGAAGCGTTGTTGGAAGGTTTGGTCCTGTGCGGTCTGTCTCCGTCTTTATCTTTACCCTTTTTCTGAAGCTCTGCTGTCGGATGGCTTACCGAAGCCACATCAGAATTCGAGGACTGTAAACGGAAATATCTGGCTACAATAAGGGCCCGATGATGAATAGTTCTGGCATTAAACAAAGCGCAGAAATGACAGCAAGGGACATGGTGGTCTGAGCCTAGACAAGTGACGCAGTAAAAGTGGAAGTCCCGGTGCGGTATTTGCTTTCCACAGGTGAGACAATTATTAACTTTTTCTGACATCGATTAGTGCAAGGAAAAATTATCCCCAACAGGGTACTTATCTTTCGAAGACTTCATCTTCAATTCAGAAACGAACACTCAGGTAGCGGCCAACTGGCACTCGTGCAAACTGCTTCTGCTTCGGGCTCCACGGCAAGAAAGACTGATGTAATGGCATCGGCTGACTTCCTTTATACCACTGATGACCTGACGTCAGTCCTCAAGCAACAGCAACAGACAAAAATACTAAGTCTCTAGTATTCAGGCCGGCCTGGGGCTACCCTGGCAGGGATAACCCAAATGTGATGACTGCAACAGTGAAACATGAAGAACATCTTGCAAAAGTAGACATCTAGGCACAATAACATTAAATGGGAGATGTGAAAACAAAAACAGTATTTCACAGTGTATACAAACTCATATGTTAAGAAAATAGATGTGAGTTCACCATATTAAGCTAACAGACAAGAAAGACCTCTTGTTAGATGAAAATGTGGAGCAGTGGACACTGCTTCTGTGCCCTATCATGAAACTGCTCTTACAATTCCAAGCTCCTGTGTTCAAGGTGTGCACACCACCTTTGGCCTAGGTGTAACATGTCTGCACTAAGGATAAGGGATACATGCATTTCCATGGATTCCCAGTTACTGAACACCACCAGCACCCTCCACTGAAAACAGAAGATTAAACCTACAGGAAAACATACTTTCTGACAAGACTATAAATTTTATGATACTTTCCTTCTGCTGCAAAGTGGCAGCTGGAGTAACCCCATATAAAACAGAGAAGGAAAGAAAAATGTACCATTTGTAGAGGGTCCTCTCATATACCAGCTGGTAAGGTAAATACTTTCGTATCTGACGTATTTTACTGTGAGCAGATCTCTGTATTGCTGGTACACTTGGACATACTTGCAAATGCTATCATAAACAACTACCTCAAAGGTAGCAGAAGGGTTCAGGGAAAAATGCCTCGAGGACAATTAGAAGTCTAGACAACAGTACTTCATAAAGGTGTGGAAAGATCAAGTGGCTACAGCACATGGGCATTTTCTGAAACATGAATTACATGAACTACACAGCTACTGCACTGGTCAAAGACATCTGCCATCCTCGTGACAGAAGCGGATACTGCTGGTGACAGCTTAGTACATGCAGAGCCATCCCTGCCAGAAGCAAAGGAAGCAGCTTTCCTTGTATGCCTACAGGCCCCATAGCCGGCCTTAGACATAGGCCATTTAGGCGGCCGCCTAGGGCGCCGCTCTACAGGGGCACTTTTCTAGTATTTATTTGCTGTAGGTAGACCAGGATGGGGGCACAGAGTGGTGTGGTGGGGGGTGCTGTGTAACACTTTTGCCTAGGGCACCAGTTGACCTAAGGCCACTCCTGACAGGCCCCCAAAGAAGGCAGACCCATAACAGACTAATCAACATAAAATGGAGGACACAGCATCCCTAGTTTCAGCACCACAAAAACATCATAAGATGAAAGTTTGGGCTGAATGACATCTTAGAAACTACCACTGAAAGATGACAAATTGTTCAGAGAAAGACTTGGCCCACACAGCAGGCAAGATAATTTATTTATTATTTATTTATTTGACATTAGTTAACCGGGTTGGTCCAACTGGGCCAGAAGCCCATGTTCAGTTGACACCTGAGGAGAAAAGCTCCATAGTAATACAAACAAAAAGATAAGTAAAAAGCCATACACAAAATGAAGGCAAGGTGACATAAGGCAGTACTTATATAGGACAGAGAATTCATGTACAAAGTAGTCAGGCATCATGTACAAAAGTGAAAAATACAGTGTGTGATAAATTTGTTAAAGTTAATGCAAGTCTATTAAGGTAAATGACTTTTTATACAAAAACATGGAGCTGCTGGACAGACTGTGATGGCCATCAAGAACTCTTTTAGAGCACAAGCTTCAGGTCTGCAGAAAGTACAGTTGTGAACCTACCATAAATGTAGATGTTTGAGTGTATTCACTGTTGCAGTCATTACACATGGGTTATCGTGCTGGCAGGTGACCCGCAGTCGGCCCGAGTTCCAAAGTCTTGGTCCCGCATCGGTTGCTGTCGCCACTTCCCTGACGTCAGTGTGCCAGGAGTATAAAAGTTGCAACCGATGCCATTTTCTTCAGGTGCCACCAGATAGGAAGGTTGGAAAGATAAAATTATACCAAAAAACATGCATATATTACTGTAAACATTTCCTTCATCTACAAGCAAATACACCACATAGGTAGTATAGAGATGAGAAGTACAGAAAAGTCCCAGCAAAGAAAAAAGGGGGATGGTGGGTGGGTAACCTGGACTGCAACAGTGAATACACTCGAAAATCTACATTTATGGTAGGTACACAACTGTACTATGTTCATCGTGTTTCACTGTTGCAGTCATTACACTTGGGTAGAATCCCAAAGCTGAGGTTGGGTGGCTGGGTCTAAATTGGATTTGGAGAGGCTAACAAGCCCTGCAGAACTGCAGTGGCAAAGCCTGCTCTGGATTTAGAGTAGAGAGGTAAGTGGTAGTGTTTGGTGAAAGTGTGCACTGAGCTCCAGGTTGCAACTTCTAAAATGTCTTTGGTTGGTACTCCTCTGATGAAAGCTGCTGAAGTGGCTGCTGCTCTGGTAGAATGAGGCCTAATGCTCTTAGGCACTGATTTGCCATGTTGTGCATAACAGAAGTGGATGCAGTGTCCTATCCATTTCGAGATTGTTTGCTTTGTAATAGGCTTTCCTTGTGATCCTGCAGCATATGCTACAAACAGTTGCTCAGTTTTTCTGAAAGCTTTTGTTTTGCCCAAGTAGAATCATAGCTGCCTGTGTATATCCAAAGCATGCAGAAGTCTCTCCCCTTTATTCTGGGGATTTGGGTAAAAAGTAGGTAAATGAATGATTTGGTTTAAGGCCACATTGGAGACCACTTTTGGCATGGATGTTGAGTTAGTCCTAAGAGACACCCTGTCCTGATGAAAAATGCGGAAAGGTTCCACATCCATTAATGCCTGTAACTCTGAGACTCTTCTTGCTGAAGTTATTGCTAGGAGCAGAGTCGTTTTCCATGACAAGAATTTTAGATCAGCTGTGCTGGCTGGTTCAAAAGGAGGCAGTGCGAGTTTTTCTAAAACAAAATTGAGGTCCCAAGTAGGTACTGGTGCTCTCCTTGGGGGTTCTTATATTTTTTGCCCCTCTGAGGTACTGTCGTAGTAGAGGATGTGAAAAAATAGGAGGTTCCATATTGTAATGAGCTGAAATGGCAGAGGCATGGATTTTAATAGATGAGAAAGATAAGCCTTTGTCCAGCATCTCAGGTATTGCAAAACCTGAGGTATATTAGGGACAAGTGGTTCGAGGCCTTGTGCCTGGTTCTAGGCACAGAATTGCTTCCATTTTTCTGCATAAGATTTCCTAGTGCTGGGCCTCCTGGCTTCTAAAATGACATCCATAACAGCTTTAGAGAGAGGTGCAGCCTGAGTGGCTACATTATCTGCCATGCTGCCAGGTTTAAGGTTCTAAGTTGACTGTGTAGAATCTGATTGTTTTGTTGTGTCAGAAGATGAGGAATTTGAGGTAGAAGCCAAGCTGGGCCTTGAGACAAACTCTTTAGGATTGGGAACCAGTGCTGGCGTGGCCAGTCTGGTGCAATCAGGATCATTTTTGGCCTTTCTTGTCTGACTTTTAGTAGCACCTTGGTGAGAAGAGGCATCGGAGGGAAGGCATAGACTGTCAGGCCTTTCCAGCTGAATGACAGAGCATCCACTTTCCATGCTTGAGAGTGATAAGTTCTTGTACAAAATTTCTGTATTTGGTAATTGTGAGGAGAGGCAAAAAGATCCATGTGTGGGTGTCCCCATTTCCTCATTATCATGCTGAACACTTGTGTATTTAGCTTCCATTCATGAGGATCCATGAGATTTCTGCTTAGTTCATCTGCCAGTGTATTTTTTGTTCCTGGCAGGAATTGTGCCTGCAGATGTACTTGATAGGTCAGTGCTGTGTTCCACAAAGTTATGGCTTGTCTGCATAGGGGGTAGGAATGTGTGCCCCCCTGCTTGTTTATGTACCACATAAAGTACAGTTTTGTACCTACCATAAATGTAGATGTCCGATAGGAATGCATCTGCAGTCCTTACAAATGGGTTGTCCTGTCGTCAGGCAGCCCTTCGGTCGGCCGGATTCCAAAGTCTGGGTCCAGCTTCGGCTGGTGTGGCACTTCACCCGACGTCATAGCTGCAGTTCTTCAGGTATAAAGGCATCAGCCGACGCCATTTTCCTCAGTGTTTCTTGCCCCAGATGCCAGGTGCCCTCTTGGATGGCTAAATTTGGATAAATGCCAATGTTTCCAAAAAGTAGAGAGCAAACACATAAAATAAGCATGTATGTACATATATACAAACAAATACACCATAATAGATCCCCCCCAAGCTAGCTAAAGGAAGGCAAATACCCTAGGAGTACCACAGAGGGGAAGGCAGGTGGGTAATCCTGACTGCAGATGCATTCCTATCGGACATCTACATTTATGGTAGGTACAAAACTGTACTATGTCCTTCAAGGATGCATCTGCAGTCCTTACAAATGGGTAGAATACCATAGCCAAACTAGGGGAGGAGGAAAAAAGAGAGATTATGGTGTAGTTAGGATTCCTTGCAAAACAGCAGTGGCAAAGCCTGCTCGGGATCTAGAGTATAGAGGTAAATTATAATGCTTAGCAAATGTATGCACGGAGGTCCAAGTAGCAGCCTCTATAATGTCCTTGGTAGCCACCCCTCGTAAGAAAGCTGTAGTAGTGGCTGTAGCCCTTGTGGAGTGAGGCCTGATGTTCTCTGGAGTTTTCTTTCCATGGAAGGAGTAACAAAATCTAATGCAATTTCCTATCCACTTGGAGATTGTCTGCTTTGAAATTGCTTTTCCTTCCCTTCCTGTTGCATATGCTACCAGGAGCTGGTCAGTTTTTCTATTGCACTTGGTTCTGTCCAGGTAGTAGCGTAATTGTCTATGCACATCCAAAGTATGCAACAGTCTTTCTCCCCTGTTCTGTGGGTTTGGGAAGAATGTAGGTAGGTGGATAG